>NC_079198.1:16177998-16300285 GCF_029499605.1 Hyla sarda | reverse complement strand
TGCAGCTCAAACAGGTGGGTGGCGAATACAAGACTGCAGGGATCCCCAGCGGTGAGACATCTTATCCCCTATCCTTTAGATAGGGGCTAAGATGTCTCAGGGCCGGAGTACCCCTTTAATGGGAATTCTGCTGCACAGTGCACAAGGAAAATTTTCCCGGGAAATCCGATTCAGGCCTTCGAAGTAGGAACAGAATCGGCTTTTTATTCTGCAGATTCCGCTCGGAAATGCATTGGCGGCCTATGAGACGGCACATTTCTGAGCGGGTCCTAGCGACACTGAAATGTGCGGAATGTCCACTCGTGTTTTTCCGGGCAGACATACTGCACATTTTCAGCCGTGTGAACGCGGCCTAACACCAAAGCATTAGAAGCGAGGGGCGTCATCCTGCCCCGACATACATAAATGGCAGCCCTGGATACAGACAGGCCTGGTGTGCTCCATGTAGGGGTAGGAACACTTCAGGCCTGCTGTCTGAATTTGATTTAATTACCCATTGTATAAATAGGATTTCAGCGACTGTAATAAGCCGCGTGTTCTGCAAGGCAAAAGGGGAATTCAGAGACTGAACACAAATAGCCGAGGCTGAGAGGGCGACGCACCACGGGCACAAGCGCAATTTACAACATTCCCCACTGAATTCCACTCTTAGCGCAAACACTTGTTCCACACATGTTGGATTTTACGCTGATTTAAAGGGGTACTCCGGTGCTTAGACAGGGGTAAGATGCCTGACCGCGGGAGTCCCGCCACTGGGGACCCCTGTGATCTTGCACACGGCCCCCCGTTTGTAATCAGTCCCCGGAGCGTGTTCGCTCCGGGTCTGATTACAGGCGATCACAGGGCGGGCGGGGTGTGACGTCAGGCCTGCGCCCCCGTGTGACGTCACGCTCCGCCCCTCAATGCAAGCCTACAGGAGGGGGCGTGATAGCTGTCACGCCCCCTCCCATAGGCTTGCATTGAGGGGCGGAGCATGAAGTCACACGCCGCCCCGCCCTGTGATCGCCCGTAATCAGACCCGGAGCGAACACACTCCGGGGGACTGATTACAAACGGGGTGCAATGTGCAAGATCACAGGGGTCCCCAGCGATAAGCAATCTTATCCCCCTATCCTTTGGATAGGGGGATAAGATGTCTAAGCACCGGAGTACTCCTTTAAGTATTGATTCCACGCTGCAACCTGCGTCATAGCTGATAAACTGCACCCATGCATGTCTACAGAGGTCCTACAACCTGGTCCAGTGCAGTGGATAATTTCTGCACTGACATTTGTCCTTTTTGGGAATAAATAGCAGGTGTCTACTAAGGGATGGCAGGACCATAGATTATCTATGTTGAATCTGCAGGCTCGTATTTCTGCCGCGGGAAATTCACATCCGCTTCGACAACATACCTTTAGGCCATGTTCACACGGCAGAATTTCCAAGCGGAGATTTATCAAAACCTGCCCAGAGGAAAAGTTGCTGAGTTGCCAATAGCAGCCAATCAGATCGCTTCTTTCATTTTTCACAGGACTTTTCAAAAAAAAGATGAAAGAAGCGATCTGATTGGGTTGCTATGGGCAACTCGGCAACTTTTCCTCCTGGACAGGTTTTGATAAATCTCCCCCCCATTCTGCTCGGACATTCCGCTGCAGCAGAGTCCCATTGATTTCAATGGGTTTATGCTGCAACGTGCACATGGCGGAATTTCCTCCGCAACCTCCCCGAAGTCCCCATTAAGAATAGACATGTCTATTGTTTCTGCAGATTCCCGCTCGAAAATTCATTGTTGTATATGAGACAACACATTTTCGAGCGGTCCTAGTGCTGGGAGTTGCAGTTTTGCAACAGCTGGAGGCACCCTAGTAAGGAAACCCTTTCCTAGAGCGCCACAGCCTCATTCCCTTGCTGGGCATAGACATTGGATAGACTTTGGCCAAAGGATCATTTAACTCACAGAAGTAATTCTCCTTCCTGTAGGTTCAGCCTCATTAACATTGCTTTGAGATAAGTGTTTCAAAACACATATTCTGCCCTGCTGCTTATCTTTGGAGGGGAAATTTTTTTCAATTATTTTTTTTAAAGGGGTTATCCACGAAAAAACTTTTTTTTTTATATATCAACTGGCTCCAGAAAGTTAAACAGATTTGTAAATTACTTCTATTAAAAAAATCTGAATCCTTTCAGTACTTATGAGCTTCTGAAGTTAAGGTTGTTCTTTTCTGTCTAAGTGCTGTCTCTGATGACACGTGTCTCAGGAACCGCCCAGTTTAGAAGAGGTTTGCTATGGGGATTTGCTTCTAAACTGGGCCGTTCCCGAGACACGTGTGATCAGAGAGCACTTAGACAGAAAAGAACAACCTTAACTTCAGAAGCTCATAAGTACTGAAAGGATTCAGATTTTTTAATAGAAGTAATTTACAAATCTGTTTAACTTTCTGGAGCCAGTTAAGATATATAAAGAACGTTTTTTCCTGGATAACCCTTTAAGGTTATATAAGGTTACTCAGATGTTGGCGATACCTCACCTATTATAACAACACCATCATTGCCCGGTATTGGTTGACCACCATTTAATTTTACATTTCCCCAATATTTAAAAAAAAAAAAAAAAAAAAAAAAAGGTTGTCTAAAATCAGCATTTCCCAACCAGTGTGCCTCCAGCTGTTTCAAAACTACAACTCCCAGCATGCCCAGACAGCCAACAGCTGGAGACACACTGGTTGGGAAACACCTTAAAGCTAACCATACACAGGACCTCGATCTGACAAGTAATACAATATATCTTTGCTAGTAACGATATTCCCTATTGAAACATTTAAAGCTGGAACAATTGGGGTCAATGTATTGAAAAGGCGTTTCGCTTGTGTCGGATTTTTAGTAACAAATCACCGAGCAGCGTCAAAGGGGCTTAAGCTTTCCATAAAGCCCTCAGGTTCCAGAAATCAAGCTTCACCAATGTGATTGTCTCACGTGTATCCATTACCCCCGTCTGAAGATCATTTTACTCGGATTTTTCCTTTAAGAAACACATTCATAAGAGACCGAAAAAAAAAAAATATTTGTTACGGCAACAGAAAGGAAGAGGTGTTCCCATGTGACAAGCTTGCAACGTGAATGCCCCCATCCTTCTTCACTAGACCTGTTCCAAGACTCCGCTCTCCCACATACGGATCACCCACTCCGCATCACAGCCTGAGCTGTGGGGGCACACAACATGGATCCACGCGGCTCTCCTCCATACAGAGCGTGACTGCTGCAGAGGACGTGCAACACAATCCAAAAGCAGTTTCTAACCGCTGTCACCTGGGCAAGCCTGGCCCATCGGTGACACAGATCTAAACAGTGCCGGGGCGGCATATTGAAAGAAAGGACTGACGGTGTGACGGGTGGACACATCAGGCGCGAATCCAGAACGAGTTCGAACAAATACTGGCACTTGTCGCTGCAACTAAAAGTTATCCCAACTTGTATAGCACATTATAGACCAGTGGTCTCCAAATTGTGGACCTCCAGATGTTGCAAAACTACAACTCCCAGCATGCCCGGACAGCCGTTGGCTGTCCGGGCATGCTGGGAGTTGTAGTTTTGCAACATCTGGAGGTTCACAGTTTTGGATACCGCTGTCATTCACTATATACACTTTAAGGGTTCATTCACACGGCGGATTTATTTGCGGGTTTCCTGCTGCGTATTTGAAAGGGGGGCGGGCTCTTCTCGGCTGTCCGCAGCAGATTTTCCGCAGCGGAATTTACTGACTTCAATGGGGCTTGCAGTGGATTTTCCACAGCGTCAATTCCGCCGCGGAAAATCTGCTGCGGACAGCCAGGAAGAGCCCGCACCCATTCAAATACGCAGCGGGAATCCCGCAAATAAATCCGCCCGTGTGAACATACCCTTAGGGTGCGTCCTGACTTCAATGGGGCTTGCGGCGTATTTTCCGCAGCGTATATTCCGCCACGGAAAATCTGCTGCGGACAGCCGAGAAGAGCCTGCACCCCTTTCAAATACGCAGCGGAAAACCCGCAAAAACTAAGAGCGTGTGAACGCACCCTTACAGTACATGATATATCAGGCAAATTTAAAGGGGTATTCCAGAATAAAAAATTAAATTAAAAAAATAAATAAAAATGATATCAACCGGTGCAAGAAAGTTACACAGATTTGTAAATTACTTCTATTAAAAAAACTTAATCCTTCCCGTAGTTATCAGCTGCTGAAGTTGAGTTGTTGTTTTCTTTCTGACAACAGTGTTCTCTGCTGACACCTCTGTCTCAGGAACTGTTCGAAGCATTAGAGGTTTGCTATGGGGGGATTTGCTCTTACTCTGGACAGTTCCTGAGACAAAAGTGTTTAAAAAGGGGTACTCCACTGGAAAACATCTTATTTTAAATCAACTGGTGCCAGAAAGTTAATCAAATTTGTAAATGACTTCTATTTAAAAAAATCTTAAACCTTCCAGTACGTATCAGCTGCTATATGGCCCACAGGAAGTTCTTTTCTTTTTGAATTTCCTTTCTGTCTGACCACAGTGCTCTCTGCTGACACCTCTGTCCATTTTAGGAACTGTCCAGAGCAGGAGAGGTTTTGTATGGGGACAGTTCCTAAAATGGATAGATGTGTCAGCAGAGAGCACTGTGGTCAGACAGAAAGGAAATTCAAAAAGAAAAGAACTTCCGGTGGAGCATATAGCAGCTGATAAGTACTGGAAGGATTAAGATTTTTTAATTTTTTTTTATCGAAGTAATTTACAAATCTGTTCAACTTTCTGGAGCCAGTTGATAAAAAATAAAGTTTTTTCCTCGAATTCCCCTTTAAATCTCCAATTTCCAAGAAATTACTCCCAGGACGTCCTATTGTCCGCTGTTAAAGTCTGATCGAATTCTGCGACAGCGTATTGTGCGCTCACTATAACCTTTGAAACAAGGTTTGCCATCCTGCTCTTCAAAAGGTACTGAATGGCAAATTTTCCAGGTAACTTCTGCCTCAAAGCTGTCTGTACCAGATCTCAAGTTACCAACACTTCAGTATTAGGCTAGGTTAACGCGGGGGAATGCCCGCCTGGACAGTCTGCAGACAGCGGGCGCCGGCAGAACATGCGTTGCTATCTCCGTAGACGGCAATGCACTTCTGAGCGGACTCCGCAGAAAGAATTGACATGTCAATTCTTTCTGAGGAGGTCGGAATTGGGATTTCCGTGGCGGATGTTTACGGTGCAGAAATTCCGCGCATGTGCACAGTGCAGCAGAATCCCACTTAAAGCAATGGTACTCTGCTGCAACGGAATTTCCAAACTGAATTTTTCTGCCTAACAGTCACTCTCTGTGCTGCCATACACTGCGACGTCTCCTCAATTCACTTAGACAATCTCCGCAACCAGAAAGTAAAACAGTGGAGACCGGACAGTTAAATAGTGCTTTACCATTATGTTGCTTTAGCAGTTAGGTTGTTTAAAACTCCCGGGCAATCTCCGCAGCCCAAGAATAAGGCGATCAGGAGATGTACCGGCAGTCCTATGCAAGACTGGTAGGAAGACTGGGCAATGCCGGATACCCAGCTAGTAAGGCATATAACTAGAGATGAGCGAATTTACAGTAAATTCGATTCGTCACGAACTTCTCGGCTCGGCAGTTGATGACTTTTCCTGGATAAATTAGTTCAGCTTTCCGGTGCTCCCGTGGGATAGAAAAGGTGGATACAGTCCTAGGAGACTCTTTCCTAGGACTGTATCCACCTTTTCCAGCCCACCGGAGCACCGGAAAGCTGAACTAATTTATGCAGGTAAGTCATCAACTGCCAAGCCGAGAAGTTCGTGACGAATCGAATTTACTGTAAATTCGCTCATCTCTACATATAACATAACGTAACATGCCAATTTTTACAGATTCATATGTGACATACTGGTTTCTACGCAGAAAAAGGTTTCAGAAAATCTGGGGCACACAAGGTTGCAATATGGACCTATTATTGTAATCAGGTTGGCTGCTTAAAATAGCTAGGTGCCAACTCTCTAGAACAGTGTTTCCCAACCAGCGTGCCTCCAGCTGTTGCAAAACTACATTTCCCAGCATGCCTGAAAAGCCAAAGCCTGCTCTGGACATTTCCAAAAACTGACAGCAGAGGTCAGCAGAAAGCACTGTGGTCGTGACAGAAGAAAAATCCATAAAGAAAAGCATTTCCTCTGTAGGATACAGCCCCTAAAAAGTACTGAAAGGATTAAGATTTTTTTTTTTAATAGAAGTCATTTACAAATCTGTTTAACTTTCTGACACCAGTTGATTTAAAAATAAAAGTTTTTACCCCTTTCATTTGTCCATGACCACTTATAAGTGCCTAATTCAGTGTTTCCCAACCAGGGTGCCCGCAGGTGTTGCAAAACTACAACTCCCAGCATGCCTGGACAGCCAAAGGCTGTCCAGGCATGCTGGGAGTTGTAGTTTTGCAACAGCTGGATTGACACTGGTCAGAAAACTAAACCCTATGGACTCCTTACACTTGAACAAAGTTTTGTTCAACTCAATATACTCTAGCGCAGTGTTTCCCAACCAGGGTGCCTCCAGCTGTTGCAAAACTACAACTCCCAGCATGCCCGGACAGCCTTTGGCTGTCCGGGCATGCTGGGAGTTGTAGTTTTGCAACAGCTGGAGGCACCCCGGTTGGGAAACACTGCGCTAGCGGTCATGCTATAAAAACAAGGCTGTTCGGGCATGCTGGGAGTTGTCGTTTTGCAACAGCTGGAGGCACCCCGGTTGGGAAACCGTGCTCTAGCGGTCATGCTATAAAAACAAGGGCAATGCCATCGTTTGATTTATTTATTTTTTCCTTCCTTTTCTATCCGCCTTTACTTAAAGTTCCGCATATCGAGTGTTTATCTTGCAGGGTGAGTGGACTCTTCCCAGATACATAACCCATATCACTCAGGCAGCACGCAAGTCACGCAACTGATAAGCTAGAAAAAAAAGGCTTCCATCTGCAATCGTAAACTCCCACTTTCTAAATAAAAACAAAAAAAAAAAAAAGGAATTTTTTTTCCCACCCCATTAAAGTTATTTAAAAAGAGGCCCTACCTGCAGAATATGACCTCTACGCATTATATACGCACACATACAATGCTGCCCCTTTATCATGCACGAGCGGCTTCCCACTGTGATTAGGGTGGATGTTTTGTTGTCCGGCAGACTGTACACAACCCGTACCCTCAGTTTCTTCTATGGGAGGGCAGGCGCACGCTTATATGCATACAATCGTCAGTGGCGTGAGGGCAGCGTTATCAGGAGCGCACCTTTTTGTGTAGATATGAGTATGTGTTTATATAAGGGGTGGAGGGGGGGATGATGCTCGTAAGTAAAAAAAAAAAAAAAAGGGGCATACGGAAAAAAAAAAAATAAATTTAAAAAAAAAGGAAAATTTACAATTGTGAACAATTGTGTAAGCCCACTTCACCTTCTGTACAATCTGCATATCTAAAGCATACAAACAGGCCCCTCACTTTATACTGCCTTTTGTCTTACACAGTCTGACAGGCACCACTACCCCCCCCCCCCCCCTCCCCATCCTCTTCCACATTGTGTCCTATGTCCCACAATAACACAAGACAACTCGTTAAACCAACTTCCTCGCGACTTCCCAGACAAGGAAGGAAAGCAGCTACAAAAAAAAAAAAAAAAAAAGAAAATTAAAAACACTAAAAAAAAAATATAAAAGAAAAAGAAAAACTACTCCAAAGCACAAGTTAGCATAGTGTTCCTGGAAGCCAAACTGGTGCTGCTATCTCTTTAAATGCACCAACCTTCCCCCTCTCCCTTCCCTCCCTCTTCCCCATCCCAAACCACACCACCCTCTCTCTAATCCCTTGAGCCAAAAGCTAAAAGGCTGGAATTCAATCTCTGTTTCAAAAAACCAACATTACATCACTCCGATTCCAGGACAGCTTTAAAGACACAGACTGCAGGAACGGCTCATACACTCACATTTATACATTTAAACAGTGGAAAGTTTACAAGGAATTTCCATCTGTCTGGGCCTGCAAGTTAACGCAAGGTCTTAACTCTCTCGCCGCCGCAGCAGGGCGTCAGAGAGCGATTGGATTATGTAGGTTTTATGCAAAAATGTAAGGTAAAAAAAAACGTACAGTATAAGAACACACACATATATATTTAAGTTTATTGGCAATGGAATTGCAGTGTCAATATTTTTGCAATAATGTAGTTAATATAAATAAAATTTTATTTTTTAGTCAATTATATATTTTGCATAAAGCCTCTCGGTTGCAAAACTACAACATGCAGCATGCCTGGTAAGCAACAGCTGGAGGCACCCCGGTTGGGAAACTAAAAATATTTGCAGAATGTGACTAAACAGTCTAGGACCCCATGTAATTGTATTAGTCACATAGACTTGGCTCAGGTTTAAACAAACCAAAAAAAAAAAAAAAACTAGATGCGAATGGGTCCGGGAGCCTCAATTATAGGGACAAGTCTGAACAGAAGCAGAATAGAGTTTAGGAAGAGAAGAGAGGAGGGTGAAGAAGAAGAAGAGGAGGGGGGGAGGCTTCAAATTCCAAAAGACAGACAATCAGGCTACCCAGGGAGGGGGGTGGGTTTAAGGTGGCGCCAAATAAAAAAGGGAGAAAGGATACTAAACAATATTACAAAAGGGAAAGAGAAAAAAAAAAAAAAGGAGGGAGATTGGACACCAGAAGTGACAGCTTGTGTCCTGGGGAGATAGACACCTGGAAATAGTTTGGTTGAGGTCGAAACTGAACGGCGTTCACACGAGGTGCAAATATACTAAAAAGGGGGTCTGAGTAGGAACCGGAAAGTCGAGTCTTTGACTTAAATGGGGGGGGGGGGGGGTTTATTTGGGATTTGATAACTGATTTCCCTGTTAACTGATATTTATTCCAACTAAACTGACATCCTAAAGTAGTAAAATATATAAAAAGAAATAAAACTTCTATAGTTTAAAACTTTAAAACTATTCTAGAAACTTTAAGTGTCTTTACACAATTTAAGTGTCTTTACACAACAGTACTACTTGCCAATGGGGCCATGTGAGGTGACAAGCAGCTATCCCAACACAAGCAATCCATGGAGACTACCCATGGGCCTCAGTGAGCAGCCATCACCCAGACAAGGAAGTAACCCCAAGGATCAAAGCAGAAAACACAAATAAATCCAGACACTGACAAAAGTGACAACATGCAGCCTATACCCATCTGCTCTGCGCTCCCAACCAGCGTGCCTCCAGCTGTTGCCAAAAACTACAACTCCCAGCATGCCCGGACAGCCTTCGGCTGTCCGGGCATGCTGGGAGTTGTAGTTTTTTGCAACCACTTGAAAAACACTTAACGCTAAATATTTAATGCTGGATGTTGTAGTTTTGCCACAGCTGGAGGCACGCTGGTTGGGAAACACTGTCACCTTACCTGAGGCAAAACTACAACTCCCATTCTGCACTGACAGGGTAGTCATACTTTGGAACCAGCTGGAGAGAGAGACCGGGTTTTAGGGAAGAAAAAAAAAAAAAAAAAAAAAATAAATCACACAACCCTACAGTGTATAGCATACACAGACTTGCCAGCAGTAGGCAGTGCAGGGGTTAATCCATGGAGCAGGCTTAGCTCATGGAAAGTAAATTGCCATTAGCAGCTTCTGGACAAAGTTTAGCGCAAGTCCTTAACCCCTGCACTCCCAGGGCCACCTTAAGAACGCGTTTGTTTGCAGGATAGGAAAAAAAAAAAAGTTCCATTTGAACGTTGAGCTTGGATACAATGTATCCGCCCGGAGAAGAAGGAGGAAAGGGGGGCTAGAAACCGACCGAACGAACCCCATCCCCGGTGTTAAGGTTCCCCCCTCACTCACTGACAGCTCTGGGCTGTAGAACTAGACAGACAACTTTCTGCTAAAAGTGAGAACTGCACAATATACAGGATCACACAGCACAGTATACAGGATCTGATTGATACGATCACAACCTACATGATCGGATTGATACGAACACAACCTACAGCATCTGATTGATACCATCACAACCTACAGGATAAGTTCCTGTAGGTTGTGATCGTATCAAATAATTTCCTGTAGGTTGTGATCGTATTTGATACGATCACAATTTACAGGATCTTATTTGATACGATCTTAATGTACAGGATCTCATTGATAAAACATCACGATGTACAAGATCTCATTGACACGATCACAACCTACAGGATCTCATTGACACGATCACAACCTACAGGATCTCATTGACACAATCACAACCTACAGGATCTCATTGACACAATCACAACCTACAGGATCTCATTGACACAATCACAACCTACAGGATCTCATTGACACAATCACAACCTACAGGATCTCATTGACACAATCACAACCTACAGGATCTCATTGACACAATCACAACCTACAGGATCTCATTGACACAATCACAACCTACAGGATCTCATTGACACAATCACAACCTACAGGATCTCATTGACACAATCACAACCTACAGGATCTCATTGACACAATCACAACCTACAGAATCTCATTGACACGATCACAACCTACAGGATCTCATTGACACAATCACAACCTACAGGATCTCATTGACACGATCACAACCTACAGGATCTCATTGACACGATCACAACCTACAGAATCTCATTGACACGATCACAACCTACAGGATCTCATTGACACGATCACAACCTACATGATCTCATTGACACAATCACAACCTACAGGATCTCATTGACACAATCACAACCTACAGGATCTCATTGACACGATCACAACCTACAAGATCTCATTGATACAATAACATCACGATGTACAGGATCTTATTGATACGATCACAACAGCATACAGGATCTCTGATACGATTACAATGTACAGGATCTCTGATACGATTACAATGTACAGGATCTCTGATACGATCACAATGTACAGGATCTCTGATACGATCACAACAATTTACAGGATCTGAGATACAATCACAACACAATTGCTCTAGTGTGTCACTGATAAAGTGCGATCCACAGTGCAGCACACAGAATTCACACAAAGCAGAGACACTGACAACACACACACACACACACACAATACAATCGTGTATGGCTGCAACACAAGGACACACTGCACGGCACGCACTACACAGCACGACAAACACCAACAACCACGTAACGCATGGCTGCTGTGCGTGATCAGAGGCAATAACACAAAGTGTGACACATTGCAGCAAAGTCACGCTGTTCCCCCTATACACTAAGCTACAAGTACACAAAAGTGACACACTGCAGCGAAAGGACGCGGTGCGGAGCAATCACAGTCCGCACATTGTCAGCCGTGCACACAGGAGTGCGGGACAAAGTTGTGCAGCAGCAACAAGTGCGCGGGGAGGGCGCCATGTGGCCGGCGCTCAAACTTGCCGGAGTTGTGGGACTTGTTGTGGCGGTTGATCTTACCTGGCTCGGCGGCCGGGGTCTTCATGGCTGTGTCCCGCTGGCTGCTGCTCTCCGCTTGGTGCCTGGCTCCGGTGTGAGGACGGTCTCCTCCTCCCGCTCGGGCCCCGGGCTCTCCGCCTTCTCCTCCTCCTCCCCCCGCTCGCATTACACCCGCGGGACGCCCACGCCGTGGGGAGCCGCCCCCTCATGACGTCACCCGGCACTCAGAATCGCCATGGAGACGTTCCCCCACCTCACCGACGCGCCGTACACGTCGTGTGACGGAGAACTGGGGGAGTTGTGTGTAGTAGAGACTGCGGGTGTGAGGGGTGACATGTTATATATGTGTAGTACAGACTGCGGGTGTGAGGGGTGACATGTTATATATGTGTAGTACAGACTGCGGTGTGAGGGGTGACATGTTATATATGTGTAGTACAGACTGCGGGTGTGAGGGGTGACATGTTATATATGTGTAGTACAGACTGCGGGTGTGAGGGGTGACATGTTATATATGTGTAGTACAGACTGCGGGTGTGAGGGGTGACATGTTATATATGTGTAGTACAGACTGCGGGTGTGAGGGGTGACATGTTATATATGTGTAGTACAGACTGCGGGTGTGAGGGGTGACATCTTATATATGTGTAGTACAGACTGCGGGTGTGAAGGGTGACATGTTATATATGTGTAGTACAGACTGCGGGTGTGAGGGGTGACATGTTATATATGTGTAGTACAGACTGCGGGTGTGAGGGGTGACATGTTATATATGTGTAGTACAGACTGCGGGTGTGAGGGGTGACATGTTATATATGTGTAGTACAGACTGCGGGTGTGAGGGGTGACATGTTATATATGTGTAGTACAGACTGCGGGTGTGAGGGGTGACATGTTATATATGTGTAGTACAGACTGCGGGTGTGAGGGGTGACATGTTATATGTGTGTAGTACAGACTGCGGGTGTGAGGGGTGACATGTTATATATGTGTAGTACAGACTGCGGGTGTGAGGGGTGACATGTTATATATGTGTAGTACAGACTGCGGGTGTGAGGGGTGACATGTTATATATATGTGTAGTACAGACTGCGGGTGTGAGGGGTGACATGTTATATATGTGTAGTACAGACTGCGGGTGTGAGGGGTGACATGTTATATATGTGTAGTACAGACTGCGGGTGTGAGGGGTGACATGTTATATATGTGTAGTACAGACTGCGGGTGTGAGGGGTGACATGTTATATATGTGTAGTACAGACTGCGGGTGTGAGGGGTGACATGTTATATATGTGTAGTACAGACTGCGGGTGTGAGGGGTGACATGTTATATATGTGTAGTAGAGACTGCGGGTGTGAGGGGTGACATGTTATATATGTGTAGTACAGACTGCGGGTGTGAGGGGTGACATGTTATATATGTGTAGTACAGACTGCGGTGTGAGGGGTGACATGTTATATATGTGTAGTACAGACTGCGGGTGTGAGGGGTGACATGTTATATATGTGTAGTACAGACTGCGGGTGTGAGGGGTGACATGTTATATATGTGTAGTACAGACTGCGGGTGTGAGGGGTGACATGTTATATATGTGTAGTACAGACTGCGGGTGTGAGGGGTGACATGTTATATGTGTGTAGTACAGACTGCGGGTGTGAGGGGTGACATGTTATATATGTGTAGTACAGACTGCGGGTGTGAGGGGTGACATGTTATATATGTGTAGTACAGACTGCGGGTGTGAGGGGTGACATGTTATATATGTGTAGTACAGACTGCGGGTGTGAGGGGTGACATGTTATATATGTGTAGTGCAGACTGCGGGTGTGAGGGGTGACATGTTATATATGTGTAGTACAGACTGCGGGTGTGAGGGGTGACATGTTATATATGTGTAGTACAGACTGCGGGTGTGAGGGGTGACATGTTATATATGTGTAGTACAGACTGCGGGTGTGAGGGGTGACATGTTATATATGTGTAGTACAGACTGCGGGTGTGAGGGGTGACATGTTATATATGTGTAGTACAGACTGCGGGTGTGAGGGGTGACATGTTATATATATGTGTAGTACAGACTGCGGGTGTGAGGGGTGACATGTTATATGTGTGTAGTACAGACTGCGGGTGTGAGGGGTGACATGTTATATATGTGTAGTACAGACTGCGGGTGTGAGGGTGACATGTTGTATATGTGTAGTACAGACTGCGGGTGTGAGGGGTGACATGTTATATATGTGTAGTACAGACTGCGGGTGTGAGGGTGACATGTTGTATATGTGTAGTACAGACTGCGGGTGTGAGGGGTGACATCTTATATATGTGTAGTACAGACTGCGGATGTGAGGGGTGACATCTTATATATGTGTAGTACAGACTGCGGGTGTGAGGGGTGACATGTTATATATGTGTAGTACAGACTGCGGGTGTGAGGGGTGACATGTTATATATGTGTAGTACAGACTGCGGGTGTGAGGGGTGACATGTTATATATGTGTAGTACAGACTGCGGGTGTGAGGGGTGACATGTTATATATGTGTAGTACAGACTGCGGGTGTGAGGGGTGACATGTTATATATGTGTAGTACAGACTGCGGGTGTGAGGGGTGACATGTTATATATGTGTAGTACAGACTGCGGATGTGAGGGGTGACATCTTATATATGTGTAGTACAGACTGCGGGTGTGAGGGGTGACATGTTATATATATGTGTAGTACAGACTGCGGGTGTGAGGGGTGACATGTTATATATGTGTAGTACAGACTGCGGGTGTGAGGGGTGACATGTTATTTATGTGTAGTACAGACTGCGGGTGTGAGGGGTGACATGTTATATATGTGTAGTACAGACTGCGGGTGTGAGGGGTGACATGTTATATATGTGTAGTACAGACTGCGGGTGTGAGGGGTGACATGTTATATATGTGTAGTACAGACTGCGGGTGTGAGGGGTGACATGTTATTTACGTGTAGTACAGACTGCGGGTGTGAGGGGTGACATGTTATATACGTGTAGTACAGACTGCGGGTGTGAGGGGTGACATGTTATATATGTGTAGTACAGACTGCGGGTGTGAGGGGTGACATGTTATATATGTGTAGTACAGACTGCGGGTGTGAGGGGTGACATGTTATATATGTGTAGTACAGACTGCGGGTGTGAGGGGTGACATGTTATATATGTGTAGTACAGACTGCGGGTGTGAGGGGTGACATGTTGTATATGTGTAGTACAGACTGCGGGTGTGAGGGGTGACATGTTATATATGTGTAGTACAGACTGCGGGTGTGAGGGGTGACATGTTATATATGTGTAGTACAGACTGCGGGTGTGAGGGGTGACATGTTATATATGTGTAGTACAGACTGCGGGTGTGAGGGATGACATGTTATATATGTGTAGTACAGACTGCGGGTGTGAGGGGTGACATGTTATATATGTGTAGTACAGACTGTGGGTGTGAGGGGTGACATGTTATATATGTGTAGTACAGAGTGCGGGTGTGAGGGGTGACATGTTATATATGTGTAGTACAGACTGCGGGTGTGAGGGGTGACATGTTATATATGTGTAGTACAGACTGCGGGTGTGAGGGGTGACATGTTATATACGTGTAGTACAGACTCCGGGTGTGAGGGGTGACATGTTATATATGTGTAGTACAGACTGCGGGTGTGAGGGGTGACATGTTATATATGTGTGTAGTACAGACTGCGGGTGTGAGGGGTGACATGTTATTTATGTGTAGTACAGACTGCAGGTGTGAGGGGTGACATGTTATATGTGTGTAGTACAGACTGCGGGTGTGAGGGGTGACATGTTATATATGTGTAGTACAGACTGCGGGTGTGAGGGGTGACATGTTATATATGTGTAGTACAGACTGCGGGTGTGAGGGGTGACATGTTATATATGTGTGGTACAGACTGCGGGTGTGAGGGGTGACATGTTATATATGTGTAGTACAGACTGCGGGTGTGAGGGGTGACATGTTATATATGTGTAGTACAGACTGCGGGTGTGAGGGGTGACATGTTATATATGTGTAGTACAGACTGCGGGTGTGAGGGGTGACATGTTATATATGTGTGGTACAGACTGCGGGTGTGAGGGGTGACATGTTATATGTGTGTAGTACAGACTGCGGGTGTGAGGGGTGACATGTTATATATGTGTAGTACAGACTGCGGGTGTGAGGGGTGACATGTTATATATGTGTAGTACAGACTGCGGGTGTGAGGGGTGACATGTTATATATGTGTGGTACAGACTGCGGGTGTGAGGGGTGACATGTTATATATGTGTGTAGTACAGACTGCGGGTGTGAGTTGTGACATCTTATATATGTGTAGTACAGACTGCGGGTGTGAGGGGTGACATCTTATATATGTGTAGTACAGACTGCGGGTGTGAGGGGGACATGTTATATATGTGTAGTACAGACTGCGGGTGTGAGGGGGGACATGTTATATATGTGTAGTACAGACTGCGGGTGTGAGGGGTGACATGTTATATATGTGTAGTACAGACTGCGGGTGTGAGGGGTGACATGTTATATACGTGTAGTACAGACTGCGGGTGTGAGGGTTGACATGTTATATATGTGTAGTACAGACTGCGGGTGTGAGGGGTGACATGTTATATATGTGTAGTACAGACTGCGGGTGTGAGGGGTGACATGTTATATACGTGTAGTACAGACTGCGGGTGTGAGGGGTGACATGTTATATACGTGTCGTACAGACTGCGGGCGTGAGGGGTGACATGTTATATATGTGTAGTACAGACTGCGGGTGTGAGGGGTGACATGTTATATATGTGTGGTACAGACTGCGGGTGTGAGGGGTGACATGTTATATATGTGTAGTACAGACTGCGGGTGTGAGGGGTGACATGTTATATATGTGTGGTACAGACTGCGGGTGTGAGGGGTGACATGTTATATATGTGTAATACAGACTGCGGGTGTGAGGGGTGACATGTTATATATATGTGTAGTACAGACTGCGGGTGTGAGGGGTGACGTTATATGTGTAGTACAGACTGCGGGTGTGAGGGGTGACATGTTATATATGTGTGTAGTACAGACTGCGGGTGTGAGGGGTGACATCTTATATATGTGTAGTACAGACTGCGGGTGTGAGGGACATGTTATATACGTGTAGTACAGACTGCGGGTGTGAGGGGTGACATGTTATATATGTGTAGTACAGACTGCGGGTGTGAGGGGTGACATGTTATATATGTGTAGTACAGACTGCGGGTGTGAGGGGTGACATGTTATATATGTGTAGTACAGACTGCGGGTGTGAGGGGTGACATGTTATATATGTGTAGTACAGACTGCGGGTGTGAGGGGTGACATGTTATATATGTGTAGTACAGACTGCGGGTGTGAGGGGTGACATGTTATATACATGTAGTACAGAGTGCGGGTGTGAGGGGTGACATGTTATATATGTGTAGTACAGACTGCGGGTGTGAGGGGTGACATGTTATATATGTGTAGTACAGACTGTGGGTGTGAGGGGTGACATGTTATATACATGTAGTACAGACTGCGGGTGTGAGGGGTGACATGTTATATATGTGTAGTACAGACTGCGGGTGTGAGGGGTGACATGTTATATACATGTAGTACAGACTGCGGGTGTGAGGGGTGACATGTTATATATGTGTAGTAGAGACTGCGGGTGTGAGGGGTGACATGTTATATATGTGTAGTACAGACTGCGGGTGTGAGGGGTGACATGTTATATATGTGTAGTACAGACTGCGGGTGTGAGGGGTGACATGTTATATATGTGTAGTACAGACTGCGGGTGTGAGGGGTGACATGTTATATACATGTAGTACAGACTGCGGGTGTGAGGGGTGACATGTTATATATGTGTAGTACAGACTGCGGGTGTGAGGGGTGACATGTTATATATGTGTAGTACAGACTGCGGGTGTGAGGGGTGACATGTTATATATGTGTAGTACAGACTGCGGGTGTGAGGGGTGACATGTTATATACATGTAGTACAGACTGCGGGTGTGAGGGGCGACATCTTATATATGTGTAGTACAGACTGCGGGTGTGAGGGGTGACATGTTATATACGTGTAGTACAGACTGCGGGTGTGAGGGGTGACATGTTATATATGTGTAGTACAGACTGCGGGTGTGAGGGGTGACATGTTATATATGTGTAGTACAGACTGCGGGTGTGAGGGGTGACATGTTATATACATGTAGTACAGACTGCGGGTGTGAGGGGTGACATGTTATATATGTGTAGTACAGACTGCGGGTGTGAGGGGTGACATGTTATATATGTGTAGTACAGACTGCGGGTGTGAGGGGTGACATGTTATATATGTGTAGTACAGACTGCGGGTGTGAGGGGTGACATGTTATATACATGTAGTACAGACTGCGGGTGTGAGGGGTGACATGTTATATACGTGTAGTACAGACTGCGGGTGTGAGGGGTGACATGTTATATATGTGTAGTACAGACTGCGGGTGTGAGGGGTGACATGTTATATATGTGTAGTACAGACTGCGGGTGTGAGGGGTGACATGTTATATATGTGTAGTACAGACTGCGGGTGTGAGGGGTGACGTTATATGTGTAGTACAGACTGCGGGTGTGAGGGGTGACATCTTATATACGTGTAGTACAGACTGCGGGTGTGAGGGGTGACATGTTATATATGTGTAGTACAGACTGCGGGTGTGAGGGGTGACATGTTATATATGTGTAGTACAGACTGCGGGTGTGAGGGGTGACATGTTATATATGTGTAGTACAGACTGCGGGTGTGAGGGCTGACATGTTATATATGTGTAGTACAGACTGCGGGTGTGAGGGGTGACATGTTATATATGTGTAGTACAGACTGCGGGTGTGAGGGGTGACATGTTATATATGTGTAGTACAGACTGCAGGTGTGAGGGGTGACATGTTATATATGTGTAGTACAGACTGCGGGTGTGAGGGGTGACATGTTATATATGTGTAGTACAGACTGCGGGTGTGAGGGATGACATGTTATATATGTGTAGTACAGACTGCGGGTGTGAGGGGTGACATGTTATATATGTGTAGTACAGACTGCGGGTGTGAGGGGTGACATGTTATATATGTGTAGTACAGACTGCGGGTGTGAGGGTTGACATGTTATATATGTGTAGTACAGACTGCGGGTGTGAGGGGTGACATGTTATATATGTGTAGTACAGACTGCGGGTGTGAGGGGTGACATGTTATATACGTGTAGTACAGACTGCGGGTGTGAGGGGTGACATGTTATATACGTGTCGTACAGACTGCGGGTGTGAGGGGTGACATGTTATATATGTGTAGTACAGACTGCGGGTGTGAGGGATGACATGTTATATATGTGTAGTACAGACTGCGGGTGTGAGGGGTGACATGTTATATATGTGTAGTACAGACTGCGGGTGTGAGGGATGACATGTTATATATGTGTAGTACAGACTGCGGGTGTGAGGGGTGACATGTTATATATGTGTAGTACAGACTGCGGGTGTGAGGGGTGACATGTTATATACGTGTAGTACAGACTGCAGGTGTGAGGGGTGACATGTTATATATGTGTAGTACAGACTGCGGGTGTGAGGGGTGACATGTTATATATGTGTAGTACAGACTGCGGGTGTGAGGGATGACATGTTATATATGTGTAGTACAGACTGCGGGTGTGAGGGATGACATGTTATATATGTGTAGTACAGACTGCGGGTGTGAGGGGTGACATGTTATATATGTGTGGTACAGACTGCGGGTGTGAGGGGTGACATGTTATATATGTGTGGTACAGACTGCGGGTGTGAGGGGTGACATGTTATATATATGTGTAGTACAGACTGCGGGTGTGAGGGGTGACATGTTATATATGTGTGGTACAGACTGCGGGTGTGAGGGGTGACATGTTATATATGTGTGGTACAGACTGCGGGTGTGAGGGGTGACATCTTATATATGTGTAGTACAGACTGCGGGTGTGAGGGTTGACATGTTATATATGTGTAGTACAGACTGCGGGTGTGAGGGGTGACATGTTATATACGTGTAGTACAGACTGCGGGTGTGAGGGGTGACATGTTATATACGTGTAGTACAGACTGCGGGTGTGAGGGGTGACATGTTATATACGTGTCGTACAGACTGCGGGTGTGAGGGGTGACATGTTATATATGTGTAGTACAGACTGCGGGTGTGAGGGGTGACATGTTATATATGTGTAGTACAGACTGCGGGTGTGAGGGATGACATGTTATATATGTGTAGTACAGACTGCGGGTGTGAGGGGTGACATGTTATATATGTGTAGTACAGACTGCGGGTGTGAGGGGTGACATGTTATATATGTGTAGTACAGACTGCGGGTGTGAGGGGTGACGTTATATGTGTAGTACAGACTGCGGGTGTGAGGGGTGACATCTTATATACGTGTAGTACAGACTGCGGGTGTGAGGGGTGACATGTTATATATGTGTAGTACAGACTGCGGGTGTGAGGGGTGACATGTTATATATGTGTAGTACAGACTGCGGGTGTGAGGGGTGACATGTTATATATGTGTAGTACAGACTGCGGGTGTGAGGGATGACATGTTATATATGTGTAGTACAGACTGCGGGTGTGAGGGGTGACATGTTATATATGTGTAGTACAGACTGCAGGTGTGAGGGGTGACATGTTATATATGTGTAGTACAGACTGCGGGTGTGAGGGGTGACATGTTATATATGTGTAGTACAGACTGCGGGTGTGAGGGATGACATGTTATATATGTGTAGTACAGACTGCGGGTGTGAGGGATGACATGTTATATATGTGTAGTACAGACTGCGGGTGTGAGGGGTGACATGTTATATATGTGTAGTACAGACTGCGGGTGTGAGGGGTGACATGTTATATATGTGTAGTACAGACTGCGGGTGTGAGGGGTGACATGTTATATATGTGTAGTACAGACTGCGGGTGTGAGGGGTGACATGTTATATATGTGTAGTACAGACTGCGGGTGTGAGGGGTGACATGTTATATATGTGTAGTACAGACTGCGGGTGTGGGGGGTGACATGTTATATATGTGTAGTACAGGGTGTGATGGGTGACATGTTACATATGTGTAGTACAGGGTGTGATGGGTGACATGTTATATATGTGTAGTACAGGGTGTGATGGGTGACATGTTATATATGTGTAGTACAGGGTGTGAGGGGTGACATGTTATATATGTGTAGTACAGGGTGTGATGGGTGACATGTTATATATGTGTAGTACAGGGTCTGAGGGGTGGCATGTATATGGTATATGAAAAATAGGAAAAGGGGGTGATTTAAATTATTGTTTAGGTCAGGGACTAGTTTGCAGCGTACCTGTCAGATCCCACAAAAAAAATAAACTGTTATGTTACTCAGTGCCTCATCCTGATCATGAACATATAATTTTTATGTATCTATCACTGATACTACACAAAAAAATAGCATATTACAGCTGCTCAATGTCTTTTCCATCTTCCCAAAGGGAGGGGGTGTGTCCTTCTCTTGCCTGCACTGTGATGACTCCTCCCTCCCTCTGCTGTCTGAATGCTCTCAGGAGCGAGCTCGGCAGCCCTGCTCTGTAACCCTTTCATCTCTGGATTTATGCTGCACACACACACACAATGATTATTGGAGATTGCCTGTACTCTACCACCAAAGACAATATGGTGAGTGTATAACTTACATCTTTCTAAATTAGTGCAAAGGTTTAGTGCTAAAAGTTCAGTAGATTTTATGCAAACATTTTCTGTTCATATTTCATCCTTAGGCAGTCCTGTAATGCTGGGACTTTAGTAGTTTTGGAATAGCTGGAGGTACAATGTTTGGATAACTTTTTTTTTTTTGCAGCTGTGTTGCCTTCAGCTGTGTGCCTACAGCTTTTGCAAAACTACAACTCCCAGCATGCCTAGACATCCTTTGACTGTCCAGGCGTGCTTGTAGTTGTAGTTTTGCAACAGCTGGAGGCACATGATTGGTAAAACTCTTTGTTAGGGTGGGTTCTCACCACGTTTTTCAAGTACGTTTCCCGTATACGTTTTCATTATTGAAAATGTATGGAACCGTATTGAAAACCGTATACATAAACAAATAATTGAAAACCGTATGCATCCGATTGCGTACGGTTTGCTTGCAATACGGTTTTCTCCCATACTCAAAACCGTAGTTGACCATGGTTTGTCTCCGGTTTAAAAACCGTACTGCAACCACATATGTTTTTTTTAACATGGACGTCAATGGGAAGCGCACAAGTGTACGGTTCCATACCGGAAACTGTATACGGTTTTTACTTTGCACATGCGCATTTGCATCCTAAAGTCCTTCCCCCAAAAATTTTTTTCTAAAACGTATGGTTTTTAAAAAAATAAAAACGGACGGAACTGTATGCACTTTTAAAAACAGTATACGGTTTAAAAACGCATACGGTTTACTTTTTCCCATACTGTTCCATCCGTTATTTTTTGCCATACGGTTTTCTTTACAAAAACGGATTGAAAACAGTATGGCAAAAACGTGATGTGAACCAAGCCTTACAGAAGTGTTGTTGCAGGATGTGTTCCTCTTCCAGTCAATCATCCATCTTGTGTCCATGACCCTTGGACACACTCATGCTGCTGTGGGACTCATCAGTGTCCCAGGAGGTATGGGGACCCCTAGTGGTGGGATTTTCAAGGGCAGTTTTGTTTAATAAAATTTGACATTTTCTTAAAGCAGTATATTTGAAAAACTATTGTTTTGCCAAGATGCCAAATGTTGCCCAGAGTGATATAAAGCCACAGGAGCAGTGGAAACATGTTCTGTGGAGTAATGAATCACTCTTCTGATGATTCTGGGTTTGACGAATGCCAGAAGACTGTTACCTGGCTTACTGCATTTTTTTTTAAATTCTTTTTTAACCAATTGTGCCAGATAGTTAAACAGATTTGTAAATTACTTTTATTTAAAAATGTTAGTCCTTCCAGTACTTATTAGCTGCTATATGGTCCACAGGAAGTTCTTTTCTTTTTGAATTGCCTTTCTGTCTGACCACAATGCTCTCTGCTCACACCTCTGACCATTTTAGGAACTGTCCAACGTAGGATCAAATCCCCATAGAAAACCTCTCCTGCTCTGGACACTTCCTAAAATGGACAGAGGTGCCAGCAGAGAGCACTGTGGTCAGACAGAAAGGAAATTCAAAAAGAAAAGAACTTCCTGTGTACCCCTTTAAACACTTTTAGGATGAAGAAACAAAGGCTGTCCGGGCATGCTGGGAGTTGCAGTTTGGAGGCAGCTGGAGGCACACTGGTTAGGAAACACAGGCTTTGGATTTAGAATGGAATGTCCCAAAAGCTCCAATCGGTGTAAGGGTGCATGCTTTTGCTATACAGTTCCCATATATGGTTTCAAGTTAAAAACCGTATGGAACTGTATAGAGAACTGTATGCATTGACTTAACATTGTAAACCATATGTCAAACACAATCATCCGGTTTAGTCCGTTTTGCTTCTTATACGGTTTTGTCCGTTTTTTTTACCCGTACCCAAAACTGTAGTCTACCACATTTTTTGGTCTGGGTGAAAAACTGTATTAAACCGCATACGTTTTTTTTTTTTTTAACATGGGAGTCAATGGGAACCGTACAGAACAGAATGTGCGTACAGCTCCATCCGGTTTGCATCATACGGTTTTTGACTTTGCATAGTTCTTTTTTCTTGGAATTTCAATCAAAGAAGTGAAACTTTATTCAAAATGGAGTGAAAAGTTAAAAACGTATCCGTAAATGGGTTAAAATTTGTACACACATTTTGATACAGTTTATTTCGGTTTGGAGGAATCCGTTTTTCATCAAAAACCTGATACGGGAACTGTATTGCAAAAACGTGGTGTGCATGCACCCTAATATGAAGATATCCCAATCCTGTTGTCCATCTAGTGTATATGTAGCACGGGCTGTATATGAGGGAAGACATCTAAGAGGGTTGGACAAGCTGCTGGTATAAGGGGTGACATCCTACACATGTGTGGTATTGGATGCTTGTATAAGGGGTTCTTGTGTATAGTACATACTGTGGGTATGAGGGTGGACATCTCATGTGAGGTTCAGCATTATTTATGGTTCCAACTAAAATTCACTTTAAGGAGCTAATAAAAGGAGCATCATGCTGTGTAAGCGGTGCCGTGCTGCTTTTATGAGAAGAGGGGTAATACATAGCTTGTACCTGGTTGTAGGGAGGATTACTGAAGGAAGTCGCAAGTCAGATGTAAGTGGCATTGATCCTAAAATTCAACGCTTTGTCGGGTCAAGTGACGAAAAATTTAACAAACTTTCAAAAAGAAAAAAAATCTGTTATAGTTATGGAGCTATTCCTTCTGAGACCACTTGCCTGTAGCAGCCATATGATCACTTTGTCATGATAGCAGGAAGCGTCAGGTGGCCCTGGTAACCAGCAAGGCTGATAAGTATATTAGGGTTTATTTATAGATATATATTTTTTTACATATGGAGTGTCACGCTCTGCGCTCCGGCCGCATGCACCGGCCGCGAGCACATTGTTCCCTTGTCTTGGGCTGCCGGCGGGGCTGAGATTCGCATTGCGGGACGCGCCCGCATGCGAATCCTAGCCCATAACTCACCTCTCTCCCCTGCTGCCTCCGCTGTGTCTCAGCTCTGGCGCGCGCGTCCCCGACCCTTAGGGCGCACGTGCGGCGGAGCTAAAAAAATTTAAGGGCCAGTACGCCCATAATTATTGTGTGCACCTGACACCAGTCTATAAAGTCCATGCATCTCCCACACTTCCCTGCCGGATCTTCAGTGCCCCTAGCCTGAGATTAAGCGGAACCCGTGTATCCAGACCTTCACGCTACGTTATTAGACTTCGCAACTTTGCCGCCTGCCTTGACCTTCTGCTACGTTTGACTACGCTACTGCCTTATCCTTCGGTACCTCGCCTAGCCCAGCTACCTGTGTGGTCGAGCCGTGACACCGCGGGCTCTGGTGGAGACCAGCGGCACCTTAGACTCCGCTCCCCGATACGGTCCGAGTCATCAGCCACACCGGTTAGAGGATCCACATCCAGCTCCGTTACATGGAGCAATTTATAATTGTATTTTAGTGATTAGGATAACCCCTCCATTAATGGTGTTTTCTGGGGATGTGTTCACTCATATGCCTGACGAAGGGTCCGTTACGGACCAGAAACGCGTTGCTACAGTGCAAATAAACCTTATTTTAGGACAATAACCGTGTGTCCTTACTATTTCTAACTTATTGGATCAGCGCCTAGAAGCTCGAATTTTTCCACTTCATATGAATATCTTCCTACCAGACTAGCACCACTAACACCGGAGGAGCCACGGCTGCAGATCCAAGGCTACCAGCATAATATTTGATGCTATCTGAGGTGTTGTGCTCTTAGCGCAACCCTACTTGGTGAGTGCAATTCCAACTATAATATGCAGGGATTAATAAATAAAGTGTACTCACCTTACCCTCCATTGTGATGGCGCCTGGTCCCACTGCTCAGTACTTCCTGGTCTTCCTGGTGTCAGTCTTGTCTGTTCAGCCAATCACTGGCTGAGGCGGAAAACCACTGCGGCCAGAGACTAGTTGAGCGTGCACCTCCTTGTGTGAAGACTGGCACCAAGAAGTACTGAGCAGAAGGACCAGACACTGTCAGTACATATTTCTTTGGTTTTTATTTTTAGCCCTGACTGAGCTCATCTATTATTATGAAGTCGTGATAAAAAAAAATAAAGATTCGATGTGACCAAAAAAAAATAAAAATAAAGATTCACTTTAAAAATATCCCATGTATGTGTATAAAATTACTTCTGGTGGGGCAAGGGGTGGACTAAAATCTTTGTCTCTGGCCATTAGAAGTCATAGGCTCCAGTAACCACTATAGCTGTGATACACGTATCCTGGCTTTGTCTCTAAGGAGCATTCATGACTTCCATTCCAATTCATGATGGCACATTCGTCTGTAGGGCAGCGGTGTTGTCAGACATGTTGTGGATTTTCCCCATTGTTTTCAATAGGAAATAAAAATCTGCTATAAATCTATATGGTTTAATGCAGATCCTCAGCAAAATCTTCCTCTTTAACATAATCCACACCTGAATTTGTAGCGGTGGATCCACCACACCAAGTATCTGCAGTCTATCCTGTGTAGTTATTTTGGTTTCTATGAAATGTAGCAATGATATCTTAATCACAGGACAATCCTGAATTCTGTCATTGAGTAGACAGCAGTGCATCAAGGTCAACTCTGTTTTATTAGGTTCTCCACCTAAAGTTTATTTTTAGTAAAATCTAGAGCTAGAGATATGGACAGGCGTGACTGCTCTAAGCTGCTTTTCCCCTTTTCTACTGAAAGCCCAGGGACAGTCCAGTTTGTTACATCTGACAACCTGCTTCCTGAGGATACACTGTCTGACAATTACTGTGGTGTTGTCAGACATCAAATCCTTACTACCCAGTCTCTCAGAATACTCTGGATTCCAGCTCAATGTGGATTTGTGGGATTTTCTTGTCAACCCAAACATTGGTAGGGAAATAAGAGGTGCTTAAAGGGGTACTCCGCTGCTCAGCGTTTGGAACAAACTGTTCCGAATGCTGGAGCTGGTGCCAGTAGCTCGTGACATCATAGCCCACCCACTCATGATGTCACGCCCCACCCCCTCAATGCAAGTCTTGCATTGAGGGGGCTGGGCGTGACATCATGAGGGGCGGGACTATGATGTCACAATCTCCCGACGCTGGCTCCAACGCTCGTAACCGTTTGTTCCAAATGCCTAGCAGTGGAGTACCCCTTTAAGTTGTAGGACATGCACTTCATTCACTGCAGGCTGCTCTGTAACCCCCCCCCCCCCCCCCCTCTGTTTTCATACAGGAGTCTGACAAACAGACAGACAGGACAGGAGTGAGCACTGAGGAGTGTTAGTTCCGCCCTCACTTCCTGGACTTTGTCAATGCCTGCGCTGCATCTGGGACAAAGATGATGCTTCAGCTGGTAAGGATTGTGTTCTGAATGATATGGGGACCCCTAATGGTGTGTTTTTTTTTTTTGTTTTTTTTAATAAGCCATGATTTATATGTGTATATATATATATATATATATATATATATATATATATGAAATTAAAATTGTCTTATTAAGTATATTAGAAGGGTTGATGTTTTGCCAAGATGTACTACATAAAAGTTTTTGAATCTGACAATGCCCATTTAAGTAAACTGTGTCGCTCTCATTGCTACTCAATTTTCATTAACATCTATGGGACCTGAACAGCATACAACAGCCAACTTAACAGTTTTCCATTTTTCAGCCACTGCCAGCAGACCTTGAGATAGATGTGGGTCCCAGAGCCTCATTTCTCAGACATTTATGGCATGTCTTATGGATGTGCTCTTTATCTTGGATATGAGACTATATGGATATTCTTAGCTGCTGAAGAAAGGACTGAGACAGTCCTGAAACGCATCCAGCGTCACCCTAATAACCATTGAGACCACCAGTTTATTTGCCCAGCTCAGCAACCAGCAGTCCGATACCGGGAAACATAACTGTCAATCACCCGGCACCCGGTAAAGGAGATATACGCGCCTCATTGCCACGAGGACGCCACCGGCTTAACAACATACTCACCTGCAGAACCGCTGCAGTACCACCACCCGGAACCCACTGTCATCCAGCATTACTACCGTGGGAGACGGACGAGTCTCCGGTGATGCTGTCTCATGCCACGAGAGCCACCCAGTGATAACACACTGTGGGATTTCATAGCGCAACTGGAGGAGATCGCAGCATCCCCCGTGAAGTCCAGCGCATCAGTGCCTGGGAGCGGTGAGATACAAAGTATCTAAAGATATGAATGCATATTAACAGTGACTGCACACAAGCATATATATTGACCATTATCTGCTAATAGCAAGTGTATGAACATTATTTGCAAAGGTGTTCAATTGCGATCTACTGCTGCAGCCGGACACATACAAATGGTTGCTATGGGTTACCAACCAAAACTTATATGGTTGCTATTGGTTACAACTATACTGGAATCTGTTACAATTTGCAGAACTTTTTGAGAGAGGAGAGAATTGATTATTGTGGATGAACGAAGACTCTCCCACCCAGATTTCTCTCCCTGTACAGTCTAATCCTATTAGAGGTTTTATATGAACTTTTATATGGTGGTCTTAATTTTGAACACATTGTGGAATACTTATATTTTAGATAATATTAGCTGGTGCTGCTCCTACACAAGGGCCCTGTGAGACGCAGACGCCACTATTTTATTTTATTTTATCATATTCTATATTATATTGTCACACTGTATAATAATAAACAAATTTAATTACTATCTGTCCATTTGTCTTAAACCCTGAGCCCTAATATATTTATTTCTATAGACAAACTACTTCCTGACACCTTGGGTATAGGTGTCTAATCAGGCAGCCCGGGTTTATTTGGTGGGTAGTTAGACAAGAGCCTCTCCAACTCCTTTATACTATTAGATTTGTAAATGACTTCTATTAATAAATATTAAACCTTTCAGTACTTATGAGCTTCTGATGTTAAGGTTGTTCTTTTCTGTCTAAGTGCTCTCTGATGACACGTGTCTCGGGAAACGCCCAGTTTAGAAGCAAATCCCCATAGCAAACCTCTTCTAAACTGGGCGTTTCCCGAGACACGTGTCATCAGAGAGCACTTAGACAGAAAAGAACAACCTTAACTTCAGAAGCTCATAAGTACTGAAAGGATTAAGATTTTCTGGAGCCAGTTCATATATAACTTTCTGGAGCCAGTTCATATATAAAAAAAATTTTTTTCCTGGAATACCCCTTTAATCATTTTTTTTTTCAAAATTTTAATAAAGTTACATTTGTTCTGTTGAAATTCCAACAGAAGTGGGAGGGGTTTGCCATGTGGCTTTGCCTTGCTAGGTTGGAGAGAGACAGGAGCGCAAGTGTGTTTTTATTGTGCTAGAGATTTTTGTCGTGTATTTTGGATATTACCATGTTTGCTGTGCCCATTTTATTTGAGTTAAACACTACCAGAAAGGAAATGCTGCATATACACTTACTTGCAGGCCCAAAATGGCAAATGGGGTGTAGTAAGATGGCGCCACTTGATGACTCTGCAGAAAAATGAGCTCTCTGGGCTTGAGGAAGAAGGGAGGGGCATTTCATAGCATGTTCCAGAAGGTAGTTGCGGCTTTCGGCTCGATCTGTACATGTGCAAAAGTCAAAACCGGATTCAGAAAACCGATGTACGATTCTCATAGACTGATATGTTAAAAAAAAAACTGCAACCCGATTAGAATACGGTTTTGGACCCGGACACAAAACCGTGGTAGTCCACGGTTTTAAGTAAGAGAAGAAAAACACAAAAAAAAGGATGAATTTCAAAACGGATGTAACTGTATATATAATGTGGAATACGGTTTTTAATGTTAAGTCAATGGACACGGTTTTCGGTACTGTTGAATACGGTTTGAAAACAAAACTGTATTCCGAAACCGTAGAGCAAAATCGTAGTGTGAACCCAGCCTAAGCAACCCATAGTGGAAAATCTGCAGCAGATTTTCATACTATTGACTCAATAGATCTGCGGAAAATGCTCAATAATGGCAGATTCGCGAATTTTCCACTGACCCATTGAAGTCAATTGTATGAAAATCCGCTGCAGATTTTCCACTGTGGCAAGCTGCAGCGGATTAGTGTGAATCTAGCCTTCGGTTTAAGAAGCGTTGTTGAAATAAAAAATGCCATAGCCATCTTTTATCTGCCAGAGAGGTGGTACACCCCTATATACATGAGATGATGGGCCAGTCTAGCCAAAATCTGCCAGTCTTGCCAAAATCTGTACGTTTGTCTGTCTTTAGGCTTGCAAATCTGCAACTTGTGAGTTCACCCTTAAAGGGGTATTCCAGGATTTTTTTTATTTGACTATGCCACAGGGGCTGTAAAGTTAGTGTAGTTCACAATATAGTGTCTGTACCTGTGTTTGATGGTGGTCTTGCAAATCTTTTGTGATTTTTGCTCCAATGTTTATTTTTAACAGCATACAAAATAGGGGTTGTCTCAGGTTTCCCCAGGTTGCAATGCGGCCCGAGACATTACATCACTAGTCAGGTGTTCAAAGGAGCCTGTCTGCTTCAATAAGTGGAGTGACCACTGGGTGGGAGGGAGATCAGCCTGCGGTGAATTGTAGGTTTGCAACAGCTGAAGGCACCCTGGTTAGAAAACTGTGGTCAATTGTATGGAAGGGAACACAGGTGTGTTTCAATGGGTGGGGTGGCTGATGTGTGGGAGGGAGAAAAGTGACCTGACACAAACAAGGAATCATGGCACTTGTAGTTGGAGGGAGGGAACTCCAACATAAAATAGCCAGTTCACAAAAAGATAGCCACAGCGTTATGGTAATCTCACAACAGCAATTTAGCCTCAAGACAAGCATGGATCCTTTCTAAGCATGTCCATTACTGTCCGACAGGTACGCACCTTATGGTGGATAACCCCTTGAATGTTGAGGTCTACTAAATATTACAGCTGATCATTGCAGGATCTCCAACAGCAGGGCCTCCTGTGATCAGCATTTCATTATACAGCTCTTATTACAGAAAGGAATTGTCCAAAGTCAAAAAGCTCTTACAACTTAATTGCTATGTCTATGACGCTAAAACTATTGTATTCATTATTTAAAAAATTATTAGACTAACTGGCCCTACACAGTTTGCTATAGTGTTAGGGAAGTCAGACCGCTAGCTTCTTTAAAGAGGTAATGATAACTTTTTGTTTAGGATGTAATTTTGGGAGGCTTCATAGTCATGCCAGGACCATGGAGCTGGAGTGTAAAACCCGTGTGCAGGGTCAGAGGTCCTGCACCAGGAAATGACCAGGCTCCAGTAACATTATCCAACAATAATACCACATTCCATGACATTCCCTTCATGTGCAGACAGCTGGGGAGTAGAAAGGACTCCTACTTACACACAAGATAAACTTTATGTCCAGTGAATTAACTCTTCATTCGGAGCAGAGGAGAAATGTTACGTATCGCTGCCAAAGAAGGCCATAGGTGCCATAGCACGCTGTGCAGTTACCAACATTCGAGACTCTGAAATGGCCAGAGAGGGACAATAAAAGTTAGTAGAAACATATAACATTTTATTGCATTCCACCTCCGTTTATATATATAATCAGTGAAACGGAATATGTTGTGTCTAGTTGACAGATGGTCATAGGATAAGGCTGGATTTATAAAGAAAGTGCTTTATAAAATGTTATATGGAACAGAAGGGTTTAGGTAAGAATAAAGGTTGATCTTTATTTGCATGAATGGCCTGTAAATTTATAAGGGAAATCTATGCTGCACTTTCTTCTCACCTGTCTCTTTATCATATATTGTTATTGAGGGGTTAGTACTCAGGATTCCCAAACTGAGTAGGAGAATTGTGTTAGAGACCTACAGCCATGGAAACCTCAGTCGAAATTATGGAGGGAGATACCATTTTGGACTTAGTGGCTTCCTATAACCATCAATAAGCTTCTTACACCTCTCAGCCGGAATGTTGGACTCTTCCTTTGCAAACTGTTCCAGGTCTCTCTTATTGGAAGGCGCCTTTTCCCAACAGCAATTTTAAGATCTCTCCACAGGTGTTCAATGGGATTTAGATCTGGACTCATTGCTGGCCATTTCAGAACTCTCCAGCGCTTTGTTGCCATCCATTTCTGGGGGCTTTTTGACGTATGTTTGGGGTTATTGTCCTGCTGGAAGACCCAAGATCTCGGACGCAAACCCAACTTTCTGACACTGGGCTGTACAGTGCGACCCAAAATCCATTGGTAATCCTCAGATTTCTTAATGCCTTGCACACAATTCAAGGCCTCCAGTGCCAGAAGCAGCAGAACAACCCCAAAACATAATTGGACTCCACCATATTTCACTGTAGGTACTGTGTTCTTTTCTTTGTAGGCCTCATTCCATTTTTGGTAAACAGTAGAATGATGTGCTTTACCAAAAAGCTCTATCTCGGTCTCATCTGTCCACAAGATGTTTTCCCAGAAGGATTTTGGTTACTCAAGTACATTTTGGCAAAATGTAGTCTTGCTTTTTCATGTCTCTGTGTCAGCAGTGGGGTCCTCCTGTGTCTCCTGCCATAGTGTTTAATTTCATTTAAATGTCGACGGATAGTTCGCGCTGACACTGATGCTCCCTGAGCCTGCAGGACAGCTTGAATATCTTTGGAACTTGTATCCACCATCCGGACTATCCTGCGTTGACACCTTTCATCAATTTCTCTCTTCCGTCCACGCCTAGGGAGATTAGCTACAGTGCCATGGGTTGCAAACTTCTTGATAATGTTGCGCACTGTGAACAAAGGCAAATCTAGATCTCTGGAGATGGACTTGTAACCTTGAGATTGTTGAGATTTTTCCAGAATTTTGGTTCTCAAGTCCTCAGACAGTTCTCTTCTCCTCTTTCTGTTGTCCATGCTTAGTGTGGCACACACAGACACACAATGGAAAAACTAAGTGAACTCCTCTCCTTATCTGCTTTCAGGCGTGATTTTTATATTGCCCCAGGTGAGTTTAAAGGAGCATCACATGCTTGAAACAATCTTATTTTTTCACAATTTTGAAAGGGTGGAATTAAATTCAATACTACAGTTTGGTCAATTCCTCTGTAAAAGATAAACGTAATACACACACAAGAGTGCATGTCATTGAACATTACCTCGAGTGACCACAAAACAATGTGGAAAATTTATCAGAGTGTGTTCCAAACAGGACAGATGCAAAACAGCTCATCAGATTTGCGCTGCTTTGGTGGAAATGAGAAAGAAAAGCCCAACAAACGCTGCCCTGTAACCAGTGGCTTGAAGGGATTTGTCGGACTCTGAACACTGTGGCCCACATTTATCATTGTTTTTAGACTGTTTTTTGTGTCTAAAAAAGGGGCAAAAAAGGCGCAAGCAGGGTTTTTTGCGCCTTTTTTGCCCCTTTTTGTTTACACATTTCTGCTGATTTTGAGTTGCAATCCACTGATTTTGAGTTGCAATCCACTGATTTTGGCAATAGACATGATATGGAAAGGATTTATCATTGCGCCTTTTTGTAAAAAGGAGCAAAAAAAGGCGCAAAGCCACTGAAAAGTCTCTAAAACTACACCAGCCCAGACATGGTGTAGCTTTTTGGTGTAGGTGTAGACAGAAATTTCATAAAATGTGACCTGCACAAAATTTATCAAAGCTCTTTTACCTTTTAAGAAATTTGGCGCTCCTACACATTATCAGCACAAAAAAAAGGTGTAAAAAAATGCTTCACTTGCACTGCAATGGTAAATGTGGGCCTGTATCTTTGGCACATTAAAAGATAAGGCCATTATGGGTTAAAAAGCACAGGTGTTGAACTGCTAGTCAGTGGAAGAAGGTTATTTTTACAGATTAATCTAAGTTTAAGGTGTATGGGTCAAAGAGGTAAGAGTTTTTTTCATTGTGGGACAGGTGAGTGCATACTTCCAGGTTTCATTATTGTTTATTTAGGAGATGGTACAGTTGGTGACTGTCCTTTGAACAGATTTTGCCTAGAATAATAGTAGAAGTGAGTATAAGAAACGTTGTAATATATTTTATTAGACAAAATGCTTCTTACTCCTGTTATCAAACTTCCTCCTCAAACCTTCTCTGAAAATCATCTCATCTTTGTCCTGTCTCTGCAAGACAAACAATACAAGTCTATGGAGGAAGAGAGCTCCACCCACCAGCTCTGGGAGAACTTCATATTACAGATGGAGCCTAGAGAGCAAAAAAAAAAAGCCATATACAAGTTATATAAAGGCCAGAGGTAGTGCTGCTCCTTATGAACAAACAGGGCAACTTATGCTAAAAAGTCTCCTGAAATGATAGGTACACTGAAGTAAATCTGAGGATTCTAGGAGTCCAAGTGCTTTCATAACGTACAGGTGAGCCATGCCAAACTTTCTGGCACCCATCCTATTGAGTGTGGTTTCACACTACAACAAGATGACAAACCAAAACATACTGTATCTATTGTCTGAGCTAAAATTATGTTCTTATAAAACAAAAACAAAACAAAAAAACACCATAGGTGCAAAAGAACATGGTTTGGCCACCACAGAGTGTTCAAGATGTGCAAGTTATGAGACAAAATCGCTTCATTTGTAAACAATTTTTTTATTTTATTTTTTAAGTAGCTATGTTTTTTTAACTGTTAAAACTCTGGACGTAGACCAAGAGGAATGTAACGTTCCATGGCCACTGTGTGGCATGCTTACCTAGTCCCTGCTCCATATACTGCCTGACTTCTCTGCTTTCCCAGGCTTTCTGTTGCCAATCTGCTGCTTGCTTCAATAAAACATTACCCCAAAATGGTACTAATAAAGCTGAGAATCACCCTACAAGAAAACGCTCATGAAGCAACGTAAATGGAAAATTAGAAAACTTATATAGGGGTTAGAATACGGTAATGCAATTTTCTTTAAATTATAAAACAAACCATATGAAGCATATGAGCAGTATAACTGCTGGCAGGTCTCTAGGCAGCAGGACTTTGCTTCACCTATAGCAGTTGCATTTCATGGGTCAAAATTGCAGTTCCGAATACCCCCAGGATTTATAGTAGAGCTGAATAGAATGACCATTAAAGGGGTACTCCGCTGCTCAGCGTTTGGAACAAACTGTTCCGAACGCTGGCGCCGGGAGCTTGTGCCATCATAGCCCCGCCCCCTCATGACGTCACACCCCACCCCCTCAATGCAAGTCTATGGGAGGGGGCGTGACGGCTGTCAGGTTCGTCACCCCCTGCAAATCCAGATTCCTATCTGGGGTGGTCAACCTTGATTTTGGCTTCTTGTTGGACACATGAGTGACAGCCCAGGTGCATGTCAGGGGCAACATGGACACTTCCTAAGGTTAGGCAAAGTGTGGATTGTGGAGACCCTTCACCTGAACCAATATGGTGTTGTATATTGTGATTTAAATAACATTTAAATATAACCTGAAAATAAATCCATTTGTGTTAATCACAAAAATATGTGATAGATTTTATGTAATGATTATATTCTTCAGGTCCCAGCCTTGCCCATATTCATTATGAGCGTGTGGTATTTTATTGAGCTGTTCACAGACATAGCAGTTTTAGTGCCATTATATTGTGTTTGTGTGGTTACATGTATTAATGAATCACCAATGCAATTCTCTATGATCAATTAATAATTACAAGGTGGCATTAGTAATGGTAGCCTCTCGTTCACATAAGTAAAAGGTTACCGCAGACACCTGCAAATGAGAGTGGCCAGTGACATTCATAATTTATAAGGGCCTGCACACTCCTCAGTTTTGTATCCTAATGGAATGTGTGTTTAGAAGCTGAAATCTAGTTAAATGTGAGATAGTAGAGAAACTGGAGGTTTCTTGAGACAGATTAGCCATAACATTAAAACCATCTGCTTAATATTATGTAGGTCACCCTTGTGCCATCAAAACAGTTTTCTCCACTCAAGGAAAAGCCTCCACAAGACATCTGATGGTATCCTATTGTATCTGGCTCCAAGTCATTATCCTGAAGTCCAGTAAAGTGTACCTGTCATTACCAAAAACGTTTTATATAATGTAGAAAATACCATTATATATATATTTGTAATATACATTGGTTATAAAATGTGTATATTTTTTTTCCTGCAGCTATTGCCTGTTTTTCTCTGTGAGGAGTCCAAATACAGGAAGTGAGTGTGGACAAGCAGGGCTCTGTACACTGAGGACAAGCAGGGCTCTGTACACTGAGGACAAGCGTGGCTCTGTACCCTGAGGACAAGCAGGGCTCTGTATACTGAGGACAAGCAGGGCTCTGTACTCTGAGGACAAGCAGGGCTCTGTACATTCAGGACAAGCAGGGCTCTGTACACTGAGGACAAGCAGGGCTCTGTACACTGAGGACAAGCAAGGGCTCTGTACACTGAGGACAAGCAAGGGCTCTGTACACTGAGGACAAACAGGGCTCTGTACACTGAGCACAAGCAGGGCTCTGTACACTGAGGACAAGCAGGGCTCTGTACACTGAGGACAAGCAGGGCTCTGTACACTGAGGACAAGCAGGGCTCTGTACACTGAGGACAAGCAAGGGCTCTGTACACTGAGGACAAGCAGGGCTCTGTATACTGAGGACAAGCAGGGCTCTGAGCACTGAGGACAAGCAGGGCTATGTACACTGAGGAAAACCATGGCCCTGTACACTGAGGACAAGCAAGGGCTCTGTACACTGAGGACAAGCGGGGCTCTGTACACTGAGGACAAGCGGGGCTCTGTACACTGAGGACAAGCGGGGCTCTGTACACTGAGGACAAGCGGGGCTCTGTACACTGAGGACAAGCGGGACTCTGTACACTGAGGATAAGCAGGGCTCTGTATACTGAGGACAAGCAGGGCTCTGAGGACAAGCAGGGCCCTGTACACTGAGGACAAGCAGGGCTCTGTACACTGAGGACAAGCAAGGGCTCTGTACACTGAGGGCAAGCAGGGCTCTGTGTACTGAGGACAAGCAGGGCTCTGTGTACTGAGGACAAGCAGGGCTCTGTGCACTGAGGACAAGCAGGGATCTGTGTACTGAGGACAAGCAGGGCTCTGGACAAGCAGGGCTCTATGTACTGAGGACGAGCAGGGCCCTGTACACTGAGGACTAGCAGGGCTCTGTGCACTGTGGACAAGCAGGTCTCTGTACACTGAGGACATGCAGGGCTCTGTAAACTGAGGACAAGCAGGACTCTAAACTGAGGACAAGCAGGGTTCTGTACACTGAGGACAAGCAGGGCTCTGTGCACTGAGAAAAAGCAGGGCTCTGGACAAGCAGGGCTCTATGTACTGAGGACGAGCAGGGCCCTGTACACTGAGGACTAGCAGGGCTCTGTGCACTGTGGATAAGCAGGGCTCTGTACACTGAGGACAAGAAGGGCTCTATGTACTGAGGACGAGCAGGGCCCTGTACACTGAGGACTAGCAGGGCTCTGTGCACTGTGGACAAGCAGGGCTCTGTACACTGAGGACAAGCAGGGCTCTGTAAACTGAGGACAAGCAGGACTCTGTAAACTGAGGACAAGCAGGGCTCTGTACACTGAGGACAAGCAAGGGCTCTGTACACTGAGGACAAGCAAGGGCTCTGTACACTGAGGACAAGCAGGGCTCTGTACACTAAGGACAAGCAGGGCTCTGTGTACTGAGGACAAGCAGGGCTCTGTGTACTGAGGACAAGCAGGGATCTGTGCACTGAGGACGAGCAGGGCTCTGTGCACTGAGGACGAGTAGGGCTCTGTGCACTGAGGACGAGCAGGGCTCTGTACACTGAGGACAAGTAGGGCTGTGTACACTGAGGACAAGCAGGGCTCTGTACACTGAGGACAAGCAGGGCTCTGTGTACTGAGGACAAGCAGGGCTCTGTACTCTGGACAAGCAGGGCTCTATGTACTGAGGAAGAGCAGGGCTCTGTACACTGAGGACGAGCAGGGCTCTGTACACTGAGGACTAGCAGTGCTCTGTGCACTGAGGACAAGCAGGGCTCTGTACACTGAGGACAAGCAGGGCTCTGTACTCTGGACAAACAGGGCTCTGTACTTTGGACAAGCAGGGCTCTATGTACTGAGGATGAGCAGGGCCCTGTACACTGAGGACTAGCAGGGCTCTGTGCACTGTGGACAAGCAGGGCTCTGTACACTGAGGACAAGCAGGGCTCTGTAAACTGAGGACAAGCAGGACTCTGTAAACTGAGGACAAGCAGGGCTCTGTACACTGAGGACAAGCAAGGGCTCTGTACACTGAGGACAAGCAAGGGCTCTGTACACTGAGGACAAGCAGGGCTCTGTACACTAAGGACAAGCAGGGCTCTGTGTACTGAGGACAAGCAGGGATCTGTGCACTGAGGACGAGCAGGGCTCTGTACACTGAGGACAAGCAGGGCTGTGTGTACTGAGGACAAGCAGGGCTCTGTACTCTGGACAAGCAGGGCTCTATGTACTGAAGAAGAGCAGGGCTCTGTACACTGAGGACGAGCAGGGCTCTGTACACTGAGGACTAGCAGTGCTCTGTGCACTGAGGACAAGTAGGGCTCTGTACACTGAGGACAAGCAGGGCTCTGTGCACTGAGGACAAGCAGGGCTCTGTACTCTGGACAAGCAGGGCTCTGTACTTTGGACAAGCTGGGCTCTATGTACTGAGGACGAGCAGGGCTCTGTACACTGAGGACGAGCAGGGCTCTACACTGAGGACGAGCAGGGCTCTGTACACTGAGGACAATCAGGGCTCTGTACACTGAGGACAAGCAGGGCTCTGTACACTGAGGACAAGCAGGGCTCTGTGTACTGAGGACAAGCAGGGCTCTGTACTCTGGACAAGCAGGGCTCTATGTACTGAGGACGAGCAGGGCTCTGTACACTGAGGACGAGCAGGGCTCTGTACACTGAGGACAATCAGGGCTCTGTACACTGAGGACGAGCAGGGCTCTGTGTACTGAGGACAAGCAGGGCTCTGTGCTCTGGACAAGCAGGGCTCTATGTACTGTGGACGAGCAGGGCTCTGTACACTGAGGACAAGCAGGGCTCTGTACACTGAGACTCTGTGACATGCTTCCTGCTCACACAGCATGATGATTGAGAACCAGGAGCCTGCACAGAGCCCTGGTAGCCCTGCCCACACTTCCTGTATTTGGTCTCCACACACACAGGCAATAGCAGCAGGGACAGCATTTTTTGCCAAAAAACTATACACATTTTTTTAACCAATTTATATTACAAATATACATATAATGGTATTATCTACATTATATTAAAAGTTTTTGCTAATGACAGGTTCACTTTAAAGGTGTACTCCGGTGGAAAACATTCTTTTCTTTTTATTTTATTTTTTTAAATCAATTGGTGCTAGAAAGTTACTGATTTGTAAATTACTTCTATTAAAAAATCTTAATCCTTCCAGTACTTATCAGCTGCTATATGCTCCAGAGGAAGTTGTGTAGTTCTTTTCAGTCTAACCACAGTTCTCTCTGCTGACACCTCTGTCTGTCTCAATTACTGTTCAGAGTGACATGGACAGAGGTGTCAGCAGAGAGAACTGTGGTCAGACAGAAAAGACCCTCACAACGTCCTCTGGAGCATACAGCAGCTGATAAGTACTGGAAGGATTAAGAATTTTTAATATAATTAATTTACAAATCTGTTTAGCTTTCTAGCACCAGTTGAAATCCCCCCCCCCCCCCACCCCACTGGAGTACCCCTTAAGGACCATGGTCTTTTTTCCACTTTTGCACTTTCGTTTCTTCCTACTCAGCTTCTAAAAATCATAACACTTAAAATTTTCCACCTACAGACCTGTATGAGGGCTTGGTATTTGCGACACCAATTTTTCTTTGTAATGACATCAAACATTTCACCACAAAATCTATTTTGAAACCAGAGGGAAAAAAACGCCATTTTGAAACTTTTGGGTTCTTCCGATTCTACGTAGAGCACTTTTTGATGAAAATTACACCTTCTCTTTATTCTGTAGGTCCATACGATTAAAATGATACCCAACTATAAACTATATGGGTTGGATTTTGTTTTACTTCTGTTAAAAAATTCTAACTTTTTTGCACAAAAATTTGTACGTTTAAAAATGTCCTCTTCTGGCCCCTATAACTTTTTTATTTTTGTGTATATGGGGATGTTATCAAATTTTTTGTGCTGTGATCTATGGTTTTTATTGGTACCATTTTTGTTTTTATAGGAGTTTTTGATCGCTTTTTATAAATTTTTTGTGGTTTACAAAGTGACCAAAAATACGCAATTTTGGACTTTTTTTGACCATGCAGTTTAGTGAACATTATATTTTTATGGTTCGCACATTTACCCACGCGGCGATACCACATGTTTATTTTTATTGTGGGTACATATTTTTATATGGAATTTGGGAAAAGGGCGGTGATTTAAACTTTTAATATGGAAATGGTTAAAGGGGTACTCCGTTGGGAATATTTATTTTTTTAAATCAACTGGTGCCAGAAAGTTAAAATGAGTTGTAAATTACTTCTATTTAAAAATCCTAATCCTTCCAGTACTTATCAGCTGCTGTATGCTCCACAGGAAGTTCTTTTCTTTTTGAATTCCTTTTCTGTCTGACCACAGTGCTCGCTGCTGACACCTCTGCCTGTGTCAGGAACTGTCCAGAGCAGGGTAGGTTTTCTATGGAGATTTGCTCCTGCTCTGGACAGTTCCTGACATGAACAGTGTTTTTTATTTACCTTTTTTGTACACTTTAGTAGTCCTTTTAGGAAGAATCATTAGATTCCTCATACAGATCAGTGTAGTTCCATAGAACTACATTGATCTGTGTGCTCTGTGCTCGATTGATAAAGCCTGGTTCAGCCAGACTCTATCAATCACAGAGCCGGGACAGGAGGAGAGGTAAGCCCTCCAGCAACCTTATTAGTGGATCGCTCCCCCGCGATCGCCCTTTGCGGGGGGGGGGGGGGGGGCAATCCACCCCACTTGACCACCAGGGACTGTTTCAAGGTCCCTTTAGATGCTTTGTCAGAGGCAATCTAAAGGTTTAATTGCCGGCTGTGGAGAACGGCTAATAACAGCTGCCCCCAGCTACAGGAATCAGTTGAGGGCCACCCGGTATGGCATGGGCTCAAGTCAGGAGCACGTGCCATACAATGTTAATGACACATGGACGTGTACATGTCCTTGGTCGTTAACAGGTTAAGTCCAGTAACTTGTGAGGTGTGGCCTACATGGATCTGTCTTGTGTTTTTGGATTGAGGTCTGGGAAAAATTGGTGCCCAGAATATCGCCACTGAAAATAATCCTCATCAGGAACTTTCATTGACATCAATGGGGCTTTGATTCCACTAGGATTCTCGTAGAATTTCTGCCATGGTTTTTCCATGGAGAAGTTGAGGAAATTCAGCGAGGAGATTCTGCCATGTAGGTTCGGCCTAAGGGTCCCGAAGCACAATAAATTGAAGCTTAAGTAGTTGTAAGGGTGCATTCCCACGTTGCGTATTTTGCTGCGTATTTGCTGCGTATTTGATGCTGCGTATTTTCCTACCCATTGACTTCAACAGGGAAAATAAAATACGCAGCAGCAAATACGCAGCAAATACGCCGTGTGGGAATGTACCCTAATGGTTAACAAAAAATAAAGAATAATTTTCCAGAAACTACGCTACTGTTGTCCATGGGCTATGTCTAGTATTGCAGATTATTGTTAGTCAAGTGAATGGAGTCCTCTTTCAATACCAGACACAGTCAAAGGACAAAAGTTGAGCTATTTCTGGAAACAAGGTACATATTTTTATCTATTCCTGGCTGTACTACTTTTATGCTCTCTTTTGTAATGCTAGGTATTACAGTGAACCCTCAACCTACAATGGCCTCAACATACAATAGTTTCAACATACAGTGGTCTTTTCTGGACCATTGTAAGTTGAAACCAGACTCAACATACAATGTACAGACAGTCCAGACATGTGCAACGTGTCAATGGCTGGAAGAACCGACCAATCAGAACGGACATTTTACTGGTAAAACATCTGTGTATTACTGAAGTGCATGCACTGACTGGTGTCTGATAGCGCCCACTTCAGTACAGGGAGGTATTACATGTTCTGTACTCTTTACCTGTATTACTGAAGTGTATGCACTGACTGGTGTCTGGTAGCGCCCCCTACAGTACAGGGAGGTATTACATGTTCTGTACTCTTTACCTGTACCAGGGTTACCTGCTCCTTTGGACACCAGGTGGGGGCAACTCCATTTTACTTTTTTAGGACACTGTGTGTACTGTACAGGAACCTGAAGAAGCTCCTGTCCTCTACATAGACCAGTGTTTCCCAAGCAGGGTGCCCCCAGCTGTTGCAAAACTACAACTCCCAGCATGCCCGGACAGCCTTTGGCTGTCCGGGCATGCTGGGAGTTGTAGTTTTGCAACAGCTGGAGGCTCCCTGCTTAGGAAACACTGACATAGACAGTGATTTACAGCTCCCAGCAGATCTTTCTTTCTTTTATATATAAGGATTTGTTTTATCTATATTAGTTATCTACTTATTTTTCTTTAATCCTCACTTTTTCCTATTTTTGGATGACATTTTGGGGCTTCAGAACCAATTACCAGGTTTCCATAGAGTTTTGGTCTCAACATACAATGGTTTCAACATACAATGGTCATCCCAGAACCAATTATTATTGTAACTTGAGGGACCAATGTATATCATGCTATGACTACCAGTAAAACAGTTAAAGTAAAACCAGTCCACAGTTTAAAGTTCTTCCAGTCCATATGGCTAAGGAGCAATAAACACTGGTAATGAAGCATCTGATGTCTGTATTGAAGCTGTATTGTCTCCTTTTTACGATGGTATCAGATATTATTGCTTTCCTGGTTTCCAACCCTCACATGACATCTAGATGCAAAATTCTTGGCAACTGTGCCAGTTTGTGCCAAGCAAATGAAAAAAATTACAGGTGCATCTAGTATGATTCTTTATGCTCCAAAGTTGCTATTAAGGTCCAGGTCTAAAATCTTTTAATAACCCCTTAGGGCATAACCTAATTTGGGCCCTAGAGGGGCTGCAAACTTTTTTTTTTATTGCTCTAACGTAACCATATGCATTGTAGTGTATCGAATAACTTTTTATTAAATGTTTTTTTTGGGGGGGAGGGGGGGGGGGTGTAAAAATATTTTCAAAAACATTTAAAGGGGTACTCAACTGGAAAACATTTTTTTTTTAAATCAAGTGGTGCTTACTTCTATTTAAAAATCTTAACCCTTCCAGTACTTATCAGCTGCGGTATGGTCCACAGGAAGTTCTTTTCTTTTTAAATTTCTTATCTGTCTGATCACAGTGCTCTCTGCTGACACCTCTGTCTATTTTAGGAACTGTCCAGAGCAGGATAGGTTTTCTACATGGATTTGCTCCTACTCTGGACAGTTCCTGATATGGACAGAGGTGTCAGCAGAGAGCACTGTGATCAGACAGAATGGAAATTCAAAAAGAAACGAACTTCTTGTGGTGTAACCAGTCATATGCAGCCTCCGGAAAACTCCCAAATCATTGTCCTTTTTTTTTTTTTTAGATTGGGGAACAGATGAGAAGGAGCAAGGACAGGCGAAAACGGTGAATGGGGAATCACTTGAACAACTAAGGAGGTCAGTTTAGCCATTTTGCAGTAGTTTCTCAAGTTACACTATGAACTGGCACCATTGTATGTTGAGACTATAACTGTATGTAAACCTGGTAATAGGTTTTGAAGCCCAAAATGTCATTAAAAAAAAAATAGGAAAAAGAGGATTAAAGAAAAATTTGTAGATAACTAATACAGATAAAGCGAGTCTTTACATATAAATGTAATAAAGAGCTGCTGGAAGTAAATCACATTCTATGTAGAGGACAGGAGCTTCTTCAGGGTCCTTTACAGTACACACAGGGTCCCAAAAAATTAACATGCAACCACCCCATCTGGTTTCCTGAGGAGCAGCTAACCCTGGCAAAGGTAAAGAGTTATACAGAACATGAAGTACCTTCCTGTACTGTAGGGGGCGCTACCAGACATCCAGTCAGTGCATGTACTCCAGTAATACAAGTGTTTTACCAGTGAAATGCCCATTCTGATTGGTCAGTTCTTCCAGCCATTGACATGTTTCGGAGATCTTGAATGTCTTTATCATTGTATGTTAATGAACAGGATCTGTGGTATAGTGTCCACCCCACAGTATGTGAGATGCTTGATTCACTTTTTCCAGCAAAATTAAATAACATGGGGGATATACCATAGGAAGTGCTCTAAAACATAACTTTTACTAGTTTCTTGGCTAAAATACACCAATTCTGTGACCCCAATAAAATATTCAAATAGGATCTAGTGCCAATTGTACCAAATGTGTAAATGGCCCAACGCATTTCCGCTGCATAAAGCAGCTTCCCCAGGGGAACAATAGTCGTGGTACAATCAAATATGTCCTTGACACATAATCTGATAAGTCAAACATCAGAATAATCAAAGATACAGCAAAGCCATAGTGCATAGTGCTTTGATTTCTCACAAGCTCCATCACAGCATGGTTAATAGTAGGTATAAATCATATAGAAACAGTACATCATATGTGTATGCACAAATACCGGACAGGCTTGTACCTGAAGGCAACCTGTGGGGAATAAAGTAAAAAAAGAGATGCTATCAGGATATCAAATAGTCTTTAAGACAATATGTTGGCAAAGGATGATTTCACTACCTCCAGTCCCTTCAGGATGCCTTTTCTAAGCATCCTGAAGGTATTGGAGGTTGTGAAATCATCCTTTGCCAATATATTGTCTTAAAGACTATTTAATATCCTAATAGCATCTCTTTTTTTACTTTATTCCCCACAGGTTGCCTTCAGGAAACAAGCCTGTCTGGTATTTGTGCATACACATATGATGTACTGTTTCTATAGGATTTATACCTCACTGCTGTATCTTTCATTATTCTGATGTTTGACTTATCAGATTATGTGTCCAGGACATATTTGATTGTACCACTACTATTGTTCCCCTGAGGAAGCTGATTTACGCAGCGGAAACGCGTTTGGCCATTTACACATTTGGTACAATTGGCACTAGATCATATTTGAATATTTTATTGGGGTCACAGAATTGGTGTATTTTAGCCAAGAAACTAGTAAAAGTTATGTTTTAGAGCACTTCCTATGGTATATCCCCCTTGTTGTTATAGCATTGTATGTTGAGTCTGGTGTCGATTTACAATGGTCCAGAAAAGACTAAAAATATTATCACCTGAGACCATTGTAAGTTGAGGGACCACTGTATATATGTAAAATAAAATTAATAGTGCTAGTGACGGAATTTGAAACGACTTATGTCATACATCTATGTGCCATAGATAATAAATGTATAAATAATAAATGTATGAGATGGGGTTAAAGTATTGAACAGTAGTCCAACGTAAACAATAGCTGTCGTGGCCGTGCATTGACTTCAATGAGTGCTTTGTTACGCTTTTTCTTCTTTTTTTTACCTTGAAGCATGACTGTCAGACTACATGGCAACTTACGGTCACACGCGAGGTTGTACTGAGCCGTAAAATGTTCATGTCTATGAGCCCCTAGGCCGGTTTCACATTGGCGATATTACAGCCAAAACACCCAGCTGTGTAGTAGTCCTGAAGAACCACACGTAGGTCACTAGAGAACCTGAATTACTCCTGTGAGAAACTCAACTTACATAGGTAAGTCATGACTGTTGGGCGTTCTCTTTTTTATTTTTTAAATACACATGTGACCACAGCCTAAACGTAAGAGTACAATTTGCACGCCGTTTACTATAGGAGCAGTGATATAGAGTAGTCATTATTTTTGTTCCCCTTGTTTGGCAATGGATTTAGTCAGGCAATTCCTGCATTATTTGTTTGTCTGTGGATTTGGAGAAAGTTCTCTGAAGTATTGATGAGTAATAAGCTCCAAGTATTCGGCAATGGAGGAGATTAACTAAGACTAGCTTATACGGATTTCCCCTTATTTTCTCCTATGGTTGAAAAAATAAAAATGCCTTTGGTCACCCTGTCTTCTGTACTATCTGAGAACCACTCATTCCTCAAATTCTTGTCATTCATCTGCTGAAACCACTTAAAAGATTTACATTTCCCTTTAAGTTATGCTTAAGAAAATACTGTATATTAAGCACTGAAGCATTTGCCCCGGCATGCAGAATAGAGAAGCAATTTTGTCTATAACAAAAGGTGGAGCTGCCCTAGGAAATATACATATTGGGGGTTGTTTTTACTGTGTCACCCAAAAATGTGAATATAATTTTGACCTTTTTACATGGGTATGGAGCAAATCATAGCATGGAAATCCACTTAAAAAATTTGCCGGGAGCAAAACATTTTGCATGGGGATATCCTTTCACCTCCTCAACTTCCCATAATCAAATATACTGAATACCAATGTTTGAGGGGCCTTAAAGGGGTACTCCAGTGGAAAACTTTTTTTTTTTTTTAATCAACTGGTGCCAGAAAGTTAAACAGATTTGTAAAGTACTTCTATTTAAAATCTACTGTGTTGATCTGTATTAAAGGGGTACTCCGGTGTAAAACTTTTTTTTTTTAAATCAACTGGTGCCAGAAAGTTAAACATATTTGTTAATTACTTCTATTAAAAAATCTTTATCCTTCCAGTACTTATTAGCTGCTGAATACTACAGAGGAAATTCTTTTCTTTTTGGAACACAGAGCTCTCTTCTGACATCAAGAGCACAGTGCTCTCTGCTGACATCTCTGTCCATTTTAGGAACTGTCCAGAGCAGCATATGTTTGCTATGGGGATTTTCTCCTACTCTGGACAGTTCTTAAAATGGACAGAGATGTCAGCAGAGAGCACTGTGCTCAAGATGTCGGAAGAGAGCTCTGTGTTCCAAAAAGAAATTAATTTCCTCTGTAGTATTCAGCAGCTAATAAGTACTGGAAGGATTAAGATTTTTTAATAGAAGTAATTAACAAATATGTTTATCTTTCTGGCACCAGTTGATTTATTTAAAAAAAAAAAAAAAAAAAAAAGAAGTTTTACACCAGAGTACCCCTTTAATACAGATCTTTTATGGCTCTCCACATAAGAAAAAGATCAGACCTCTTACCTTGACCAGAAATGACATGGAACCTTCTTTTTTCTCTGAGACAGAACATGGTGCCTCATTCTATATCAGGACAAAAAGTTAATTAAGTTAGATTTGGTAATATGACTGTATTCAAAATGTATTCAGTGAATATATTGTTCTGCACAGAGCAGGACGTTTGGAGGTGCAGCTATGGCACCAGAGAAGGAATTTTTTTCTTCCTAGTATGGGGCAATTGGCATCAGCCTCATAAGTTTTTTTTTTTTGCCTTCCTCTGGATCAACACAGTAGGGACACAGTAGGGATATAGGTTGAACCTGATCTCTGATCACAGGCCTGCTATTTGGCTGATAATTGCCTTGTGTAATTGAGCTCTAAAATTAGCCATACATATAAAATGGCTCCCCTAATACGGCTATACACATGCATCGGCCAACATTACTTTAAAGGGGTACTCCGCTGCCCCAGCGTTTGGAACATTTTGTTCTGAATGCTTGGAACGGTGGTCGTGATGTTACGGCCATGCCCTCTCGTGACGTCACACCATGCCTCCTCAATGCAAGTCTATGGGACGGGGCGTGGCGATCGCGATTATTTTCTTTCAGATATTGAAGTAGGAATAGTGGGATTTTAGTCAGGCCAAAAAAAATCATTAGGTCCATCATTTCCTAATGTCCACATATGTAAGCCACATGCTGCATTTTTCCTGCAATTTTCACAGACATGCAGCATGCACATTATGGAAGTCGTGCCAAGTTGAATGTTGTTACGTATAATATCTCAGTGTTACCATATTCTGGGAAAGTAGCCAGCACATAGGATCCCATGCAAAGGAATGTGTCTCCAATTATCTCCCTAATAATTCTTGAAAGGGGATATGTAGGCCATGCACTCACAATGATTGCTGTTACTGGAACACTGTGTGTGGCAGACGTTCCTTTAAGGAATCTGTAGGAAAACAGATGTGTGATATCCCAGTGCAGGCTCACCCCTGCATCCAGGACACACAGCAAGCAAATACACAAGACACCCATTCCAATACATGTCACATACTGTACTAAACTGCTATAATACCAAACATACTAGTCAAATAAACTACTTAAAGGGTAGTCCTACTGTCTGCGCTCCACGCACTAAAATCAGAGAGCCGGCATAAATTAACGCTATAATTTGCTCCAATTTTTTGTATAAATGTTTTAAAAAATGTATCAAGCCACAGAAGCCAGGCCACTTATTGCTCTTAAACTCTGACCACTTTTTGTTGGCAAGCGCCAAAATCCTAAAATGCCGTACATGTTTTGCACAAATGAAGCTTGCTCAAAAAATTGTGACTTTTGTATGGCAAACAGGTCTACATTAATTCCACCCCTATCATTGTAGGATCAGACTACAAGGTTTGTTTGCAGTCTGTTACCATGGAGACACGTAGCTCTGCTTAGGAACTGTACACAAAAGATTTTTTTTATGAAGATTGTTTGCAAAGTTGCTTTATTTTTATATGTCATGAAGCAATAAAAGAAGTTGCTTGCAAGGAGGCTCGCTGCTATGTAAAATAGGTAAAAATGTTCCGTACTGTTATAAATAGCAGAAATCCTCCCGCTATCTCTTTTTCTGTGTTCTAAGCACTGAGGTACTTTGGATGAAATTATATTTGTTTGCCCTTATAAAGATTCAGAGCCTAATACTCAGAGCAGACTATAGAATACATTCTGCCTTCCCTGCCCAGGTGTGATTCTATATTGTGCTTGTGTTGAGTTCCTTGTCTGTATCTTATTTACTTTACTTATTTACTTATATCTTTGTGTTATCCTTATTTTGCTATTGGATAGTCACAGAGCCTTGTCTAGTGAGTGTGACTGTCACACAGAGTTTTGTCTTATTTTTGTTTTTTAGGGTCTTAGTTCCTTCTTGTTTATTTTGCATTGTTTAGTCTAGGGCTAGTGCAGGGACAGCTAGCTTAGTTCTCTGGTCAGTTTAGTTCAGGTAGGTATATAAAGGGAATGATAGTTCTTTCTACTGTTGTCTTGTTGGCCATGTTTTTCTCCATCTTTAGCTGTTGTTATTAGGGATCGACCGATTATCGGTTTGGCCGATATTATCGGGCGATAATCACGATTTTGGGCATTTTCGGCATTGACAATTAACTTGCCGATAATCCGATAATGCCTCGCCCCGCGCACCTCCCCCACTGCACCGCGAACGCCCCCCCCCACGACCCGCCGCACCGCGTCGCACCCCCCCACCGCACCGCCCCGACCCCATTGCTTCCCCCATCCCCGGTTTTATAATTACCTGTTCCCGGGGGCCCGGATCCACACTACTTCTGGCTCCTGCTGCGTCCTGCGTTACACTGTGTGCAATGTCGAGTGACGTGACGTCACCGTCAGAGCGCACAGTGACAGTTCAGGAGGACGCCACAGGAGCCAGATGTAGAGTGGACCCCGGGCCCCGGGAACAGGTAATTATAAAACCGGGGATGGGGGACGCAATGGGGCTGGGGCGGTGCGGTAGGGGGCGCGGAGCGGTGCGGCGGTGGGGGGGGGGGGGCGGTCGCGGTGGCAGTGATAGGATTCAGGAGGACCCCCGGACAAGCAGGGGGAGAGAAGCGGGTGGCGGTGGCGGCGGCCTTTGGCACCGCAAAAGCCTCTGCAGTTCATTGATTTAAATCAATGATCTGCAGCGGTGTCGCGGGGCGATAAATAGCCGATAACTTATACCGGAATGTCGGTATAAGTTATAGGCTATTGGCCCCAACCTCCACAGATTATCGGTATCGGCCCTAAAAAAACGATATTGGTCGATCCCTAGTTGTTATTTCTACATTTGAATTGTCATTTAATTACAATCTCCAGTTTCAGTGAGTTGCCATTTTGCGCTTGTTACTTCTGTTATTAATACAGGTACATGCACCTTATTTCTCCTTGTGACTGCTTGCTGGCCATACTATTCTACCCTACTATAAGTCCTGGTGGTATCTGAGCACTGGAAACCATTGATAGGACCCAGGAAAAGCAACTGCTATAGTTTCAAGAGATGTGCCTTATTCAGCGCATCCTAACCAGGTGAGTGGAAAACTAAGGTATCTCGATGATCATATATTAACTTTTGAACTAATAACCTAATGCACTAGGGAGCGCTTTATTTTTTCCAATTTTAGTAGTACAATTTCTAGTGGACTGACAAATCGTGAGGAATTCTCTGGAGAGTCATGAATCGAGTGATCTATTATTAGAACTCTATTTTAATATATATAAAATAAAGGGTCCATATACTGTTTTTGTACAGGAGCTTTAGGTAACCATTGTCATATTTTCAGAATATATACTTTATATGGCTAAGTTGGGCTCTGAATCATACTCCATTCATCATCACATCCATTTTCTAGTTGGCAAACACAGTTGACATATGTTGTATGTTAACTTCTTCAGCTTCCATCAGCCAAGAACAAACTTAATAGGGTGGATTCATATGTTCATTTTCAGATTCAAGGGTTTTGCTATAGAAATTTCTTTGACTGTCCCATCCATTCCGGTAGAAGACAACATACATGCTACTGAAAAGACCCCATTCAGGTGAACAGAACAGATTTTAAGAAGTAACAGGCAGCACTCACCAATTACGTACGGGTAAAAATCCTTCTTTATTTTTCAAGATACAACATCACAGGTGCAAAGCAGATAAAATGGACTAGGACATCCTATGAGTTCAAGCCGGTAACCTACTTAAACTGATATGATGACCTAGTCCATTGTATATCGGCTTTAACATAAATGATGTCCTAGTCTGTTGTATCTGTTATGCACCTGTGATGTTGCAGTTTGAAAAATAAAGAAGGATTTTTACCCGTACGTACGTAATACGTCCTACCCGTTACTTCTATAGACTTTTGCTTTGTGGATGCTTTGCTATTGGTATACTAGCACCCCAGAATTGGTATGGGATCTAGCACGTGAGGCTGTTCTTACATTTATAGGGTTGCCCAACTCTTTATCCACCAATGACCAGTTCAATAGGAGAATAAGAAGAAAAGTATCTACTTTTTCTTCTCCCAAAAAACATCAGCACTCGTCGTTTTTTTCTGGTCCTGGAAGAACCCTTTAGAGCTCATAAAAAAATCCTTAAAGTGTACCTGTCGTTACCAAAAACTTTTTAGATAATACCATTTGATGGATATTTGTATTATTCATTGGTTAAAATATGTGTGTATTTGTGGATGAAAAAATACTGTCTCTGCAGCTATTGCCTGTGTGTCTCTGTGAGGAGTCCAAACACAGGGAGTGAGGTCAGGACAAGCAGGGCTCTGTGCAGGCTCCTGGTTTCTCAATCATCCTGCTGTGTGAGTCGGGGGCGTGTCACAGAGCCTCAGTGTACAGAGCCCTGATTGTCCTCAGTGTACAGAGCTCTGATTGTCCTCAGTGTACAGAGCCCTGCTTGTCCTCAGTGTACATGTGGTGCACCACTGCAGTGAATGGCGGGACCACAGGTGTTGTGGTGAAACTGGTGGGATCAGATGTTATTAACCCCGTTGGGTTGGATGGTATGAACCCCTATGTGTTTGTGACGCCAGTGTGGTTTTCGGGTTCCAGAACACCACATGCCCGGATTCTCCGCTATCCCACGGGCTAGATGGTGAATAAAGAGTCCACAACCAGTTATGGTCAACGGAGGCTTTACTGAATAGAACACAGGTGTAATTATCTTCACAGCTAAGGCCAGAATTCCCAGAGAGGTGGCCAGTACCCAGAGGACCTCACAGCTTGCTGGACCAATACTTATAATTAACTTGACTTGTAATTAGACTTGACTTGCACTATGTGCAGGACTTGACTAACTTCAGTGACAGCCGACATAGACTTGTAGACTTACTGGAGAGTTGTAGCTTGGTGGTACTCCAGATGCTGATCACTTGTCCTGAGATTCTATGGTAGCTGCTTCAGCAAAGGCTTTGATGTTACTCTCAGAAGAGTCTGAGGAAAGAGAGCTAATTAAAGATGGCCATCCCTTTCTATAGTGGGGGGCTGGACTAAAGCTCATTGGTCAAGCTGTGGGTCATAGGTTAATGCTGGTGTTCTCTGGGAGTACATGTTGCAACAAATCATATAACTGCATAACATATCGTGTGATAGGATTACTCACAGGTCTTTGAGTCCTCCAAAGGTCTTGTATACTATCTAGACATAAGGATCCTGTCTATGCTCTTAAAGGCACATACACCACACCTAATAAATTAACAGGAGAACAAAGGGAGTCCATACAGGTAGTACAGGAATGTGTACCTGTACTGGGACATCACATACAGAGCCCTGCTTGACCTCGGTGTACAGAGCCTTGCTTGCCTCAGTGTACAGAGCCCTGCTTGACCTCGGTGTACAGAGCCTTGCTTGCCTCAGTGTACAGAGCCCTGCTTGTCCTCAGTGTACAGAGCCCTGCTTGTCCTCAGTGTACAGGGCCCTGCTTGTCCTCAGTGTACAGAGCCCCGCTTGTCCTCAGTACAGAGCCCTGATTGTCCTCAGTGTACAGACCCCTGCTTATCCACCCTGACTTCCTGTATTTGGTCTCTTCACAGAGACACACATGCAACAGCTGCAAGGACAAAAATATACATATTTTTTAACCAATGTATATTACATACATATATATATATATATATATATATATATATATATATATAATGGTATTATCAACATTATATAAAAAGTTTTTGTTAACGACAGGTACACTTTAATAGAACCCCCCAAAAATCTAATTTAAAGCACTGATACCCATCTACGTGGCAGATGTATCGGGCTCTACAGGATTCGGTTGTGCCTACCTCTTTTGCTCCCAATAGACTGTAGGTAAACCACCAAACTATGGGGAGCTTTAGTAAAAACTGTTTCTCCATTCCAACCGTTACGGTCAAGCCTCCTACATTCATCTGCTTGGGAAATGAGGGGTAATCTCCCTTAGGGTTTTGTATTGCTCCATCTGAGTTCTGATCTGGTGAACAAGTCTCATTTGACACACAAACAGAAAATCTGGAGAACATGTGCATGGTCCTGAATAATATGGATTGAATGCTACTCCCACGGACCCCCATGCTGGCCTCAGACAGACCAGGACTTGGTGAGGAGATGCTGGCTGCCGTTCTGTGTTTGTGCAGACATTACATCACGCAGGAGTATATACCCCGCAGCTGCATCACATTGCACTGGAAAACACCACAGAGCAGCACAGACCTGATTTCTATTTATTTCTTCAATCGTCATAAGGTGACATCTGATTCATGGAGTTTATGATGGCAACTTCAAATAATGATCATATTGTAGGTAAGAGCATAGATGGCTTATTGTTAAAAGGTAACTGCTGCTTATGGTGGAGAGATCTCTAAAGCTGCCCATGCACCTCAGATCAAAGTTGGCTAAACCTACTGATTTCAGTGCAATCACCTGACTGTTTAAATGGGCACTATTGTTAAAACTAATTTTTTGCTATTGTACTCCTTATGGTAAATAAAAAACATTTTTATGTACTTTGTTAAAAAAAAAAAAAAAGTTTTCTATGTTTTATTTGTGTTTTTAAAAAGCTGCCACGCGGTGTCTCCCTACTTGTCCAGGGCACATTTCCCCCTATCTCTTGCACAGACTTTGGACTCCTGCTAGCCTGGCAGAAGTCCAAAATCAGGAAATGCAGTCTGGAGTGTTGGGGCTGTGTGTGTGCGTGTGTGCAGCCTTAGCCAATCATAGCTCATCACACACTGAACTGCTCTGGGCTGTGTGTAGCAGAGGGAGAGAGGAAGTTCTTCCCTGTTTTCTGGGGAACGCCCCTTCATAGTCTGTGAATCTGACTGAGACTCAGCAGAAAATACAGAGCGAAGTAGAAAACTAACAAATAATAAAAATAAAGGCAGGGGGTGGTTTATCAGGATGGGGGCAGTGAATTGGGAGGACTATAAAATTTAACAAGATCATGAGAGGTACTCTTTAATGTCTATGGGGGTCTCCAGGCTCTCCCCACGATGGAAAATGTCAGTGGATAGAATGGTTAGGCATGCTGTTCTAAGGAAGATAAGCCACTGTCAGAGGTGTCTGGCTGATGCTTTGTCCCCTCTTCCCATTGAGAACACCTACACATTTAGCTGAGCATGCATGTGCATTGAAGGAGTCTACCTAAAATGCAGCGTCAGGCAGTCATACTGTGATCCCCTGAGGTCCAGCATGTGGCAGAGGGGTTTATAGGCCCCTTCAAGAGGAGGAGTTATAAGGACTTCCAGCTCCTGCACCGTTAGAGTCACAGAGGGGGTCATTTATCAATGCATTTAGTTTCTTTTTTGATTATATTTGTCGCTAAAAAAAGTAGCGCTTGCACCTACTCTTTTTTTTTTCTACGAATTTTTGATCTTTAAGCTTGCTAAGCAAAAAAAAAAAAAATAATAAAAAATGAACAAGTACCTTACCAAAGCAAAAAGTAATTTTGAACTTGCATTGGTCACAGATTTATCGTGTGCAAAAGTCGCATCGCATGAAAAACACCACTAAATGTACTCCAGCTCAACCATGGAGCAGAAAAAGCCACTTCCAAAGCAAAAAAAAAAGTTTTTGCTTATGTATGACTAATTGATCAATAAGCTGTGACCAGTTGATAAATAAATCGCACATAAGCAACAAAAAAAAATAAAATAAAAATAGTAAGGAAAAAAATTACTAAAAAAAAAGGAATACATAAGCAAACATTGATAAATGTCCCCCAGATAGTTTGGGAAAATAGATGTTCCAGAGCACATTCGCTGCAAGCAGAGGTCCAGGTCCCTGTGGAACATAGCCAGACTGAGCTCTACTAGGCTAAGCACCAATCGGGTCTATTCACACGGCAGAATTTCTGCTTGCGGAATTCCACCTTAAATTAAAGCCCATAGACTACTGTGGGATTCCGCACTCCCATTCACACTTCTGAATTTCCGCTTGCGGAAATTCAGAAGTGTGAATGGGAGCGCGGAATCCCATAGAAGTCTATGGGCTTTAATTTGAGGCAGAATTCCACAAGCAGAAATTCTGCCATGTGTATAGACCCTCAGCCTAAATGCAGCGAGCCTGAGTACCACCAGCCTGAAGCTTGCAACCATAGGCGCTATCCCAAAATGGTTTGTCAAGGATATAAAAATTCCTTGTTTCTTCAATGAAGGCTTGTTTATTGTATAAAGCAAAAATAAAACAAATAAAAATGATTACATCAGAGCAAGACGTGTTTCGGGTATTGTACCACCCTTCCTCAGTTGCAGATGAATAGTGTGCAGTGGGAATGGGGGCCCTCTTTATAGTCCAGAGCACAGGGCGCCAAAAATGGTGGGTGTGGCCACAGCAAAAACAATGGACGATGGGTGGAATACAACTGATGGCAACTGATGCACATTGTCATCAGTTGTGGCATCAGTTGCGTCGATCTAGGCTGAGTTCACCTATGCCGGATATATGTGAACCCAGCCTTACTGCATATTTGTGTGTTACTCCTTTCAAGTGACTGAGTACTTCTGTAACAAGACATATTAGACAATTATTATTGTTCCTGATGTTTTAGTTAAAGAAATAATTCTACTCCTGTCTGTCCGTTGTCCATTAGAGTCCCCCCTTTACAGGCTGACAGCCATCTTAGCTAAAGGCTTGGTCCCCACCGGCTTTATCAATTCTGTTATTCTGTTCCATCATAGATACTATAGAAATCAGTTGCAATATGGACCCCAATGACTTGTTATGAGTTCTGGTTCTGTTGCAGTGTCTATCATTTTGAAGGTAGGAGTACTGCCGCCTTGCTGTGCTATTATTTCTGTCCAATATAACAGTATATGTGACAGAGGCCGAGAACAGCTATATTATAACTGTGCTCAAATGTAAGATGGCTAAAAAGAGTCAAATAGGGACTGATATTTCATTTCTAAACATCCAAGAAAAGTTCTAAAAGATTTAAGACGTAATGAACACCCTGTAGAAATGTTTGTGGACACAAATTCACAAGATAATAACCTTTTCTATTTCCCAGTGCTTAAAGCAATATGCCAAATGCGTCCTGATACATATCCAATATCCATATATTATATAAAGAGGAGCCATCGGCTCTCCTGACATGTCTGGACACATAAAAATGTATATTCTCCATAAAAAAGCAAAGCTACAAAAACTTATTGTACAATGTTGTGCCATTCCTTACACTGTGTAATTCCTGCGGGATTACGCGCAGTGAACATTACCATGAGTGTGAATGGGTTTTCCGCGAGACCGGGTCACACTGAGGAATTTCAGCGGTGGACAATTCCGCCGCTGAAATTGATCCGTGCAAAGAAAGAACATGTTCATTCTTTACGCGGAAGTCCGTGAGCTCTGCATTGCCCTCAATGGTGACTGTGCAGGGGCGCATGGTCCTACCAGATAGGGGAAAAGATGTCTGATGACAGGGGTCCCGCTGTTGGGGACCCCCGCAATCTCGGCTGCGGCACCCCAGACATCCGGTGCACAGAGCGAATTTCGTTCCGTGCCGGATGACTGGCGTTGCGGGGCTGGGGCTCGTGACGTCACAGTCATGCCCCGCTCTTGACGTCACGGCAACGCCCCCTCAATTAAAGTTTATAAGACTTGCATCGAAGGGGCATGGTCGTCGCGAGCGGGACGTGGCTGTGACGTCATGAGCCTCCGACGCTGCACCCGATGCTCAAAATGAATGCCTGGTGTAGCATGGAGATCGCGGGGGGTCCCCAGACGTGGGATCTCCCCGTGATCAGACATCTTATCCCTTATGCTTTGGATAGAGGATAAGATGTCTAAATTTAACACATTTATTTTTTCTTACACTTCCAGGAGGAATAACAGAGGAATAACATTACAGAAAAGATCCAGAGTTGAAATCACAAAGGCTAAATTCGCAATACGGAATTTCTAAGCAGAGAAATTTCACTCTTAAAATTACAGTGCAGAAGCCTCCCATTGTCTTCAATGGAATTCTGTGGAAATTGAAATTCCGGACTCCACCAAAAGAAAAAATCAGCTTGGAAATGCATTGCTGTCTATGGAGGTGCCGCATGTCCGAAGAGTCCTCATTTGGTGCCTGCTGTACACAGAATGTCCCAAACAGGTGAGTAATCCAGCTCACCTTCCCTTGTGTACGGTGCACGGACCGGTGCCCGGCAAGGCATCCAATGTCAAAGGAAGAATGTATGGAGGGTCCAGCACTTTGTTGCAAGCAGCTTTATTGAAGATACTTCACACCATAAAAACGACAATAAGTCAGACATGTTTCGAGCGCGTGCGCTCTTCCTCGGTGACCGAGGAAGAGTGTACGCGCTCGAAACATGTCTGACTGATTGTCGTTTTTATGGTGTGAAGTATCTTCAATAAAGCTGCTTGCAACGAAGTGCTGGACCCTCCATACATTCTTCCTTTGACACAGAATGTCCGCCTGGTATTTATACGGACGTACATTTTGAATTGTGAACCCGGCCATAAAGGATACAAGTATTTACTAAACCAGACATGCCAGGAGAGCTTTAAAAATAAATCCTCATCCAGAACCTTTACGACTATGAACCCCCCCCCCCAAATCCTTCAATGCAGATTATACAGTGTGAATGCTCCATAAGGGTATAGACTGCCAGAAGATAAAGATCTGGCTTTGCGCTAGTTATTTTACAGTCATGATATGTTTTACATGCCGTTAAAATATTGGCAGTGAGTATTGTATATAGAGCTGGCATAATGTGTACGCATACAAGAGATATATATGTGTGTACTGGAGCTGTATCGGAACAGATGGGATGTCAGGACTAAAGCCAGGGTCTGATGAATCTTGTTAGGAAGTTCTTAATTAGAAGACATTGTCACACTAACAAGCTGAAAATTACTGAGACTTGGAGATAAAATCCCCCAGGGCCAGAAATTACAGAGCAGCAGAGGAATGTGAGGATGATGAGGATTAATCCTGGTTACATGCTGGAAGGTGATTACAGACGCACAAGTCACATGGAAATGCCAATGGATGATAGAAATGTGGGAACTAAGGGGGTTCTTCGCTCTGGATAGCCCCTACTTGATAAAGGGTCCCTTAACATAAGAAGATCACAAAGTGTCCACTGGTGGGATCAGCACCGATCAGCTGTAATCAGAGAACCTGGAAGTGTTTTGTTTCCCTGCAGCACCTCCGCAGGAGAAAGAAAGCATTACACAGAGCCCAATTATATCAAAGGGTTGTCTTTGTAAGCCTGCAGCCTGCAGTGATTGGATGAAGAGACCCCTGTCCGGAGCAGGAGAGGTTTGCTAAGGTGATTCGCTCCTGCTCTGGACAGTTCCTGACACGGACAGATGTGTCAGCAGAGAGCACTGTGGTCAGACAGGAAAGAACTACACAACTTCCTCTGTATCATGCAGCAGCTGATAAGTACTGGAATGATTAAGATTTTTAAATAGAAGTAATTTACAAATCTGTTTAACTTTTTGGCACCAGTTGATTAAAAAATAATAATAATAATAATAATAATAATTTCACCAGAGTATCCCTTTAAAGTGGCAAGTGTTATTATAAACCTATATAGTCCTTCCCCAAAATGGGCTCCCAATACAGTTAGGGTGGAGGTGTTTGGAACAATACAATATATATATAAATCTTTATTGGCATATAGAAAAAAGTAAAAAAAAAACATACAAAGGAACTCACAAAGTGTAGAAAATACATGTAAACACATAGGGATACTGGGATGGTAAGTCCTAACATTAGTAACGGTACACTGTATGTCTGAAAATAACGCTACAGGAAGATACAGGTGAAAAAAGGATAAAAAGACACATATAACATGCACACATATAATCAGAGGATGTGCAAAAGTGCTGTAGCGTCAAGAGGTAGATTACTATAAAGGGCGATGTAGCTCCATAGTAGAAATGACACAAAAGTCAGCAGGAATACAACTTGAAATGTAAAGTGCAATAGTGCAGCAAGGCAGTGGGATAAATAGTAAATATCCAATGCCCTCAAAGGGATAAGATAAATAGATGAAAAAAAAGTGTAGCAACAGATGCATGCAGTGATCAGGACTTATCCCAGCTCCACACCAGACCTCCGTCGCGTTTCGCCGAGAGAGGCTTTTTCCAGGAGTGCATTACTTGTATGTAAAAAAAGAAGGAAAAAAAAACGAATTCAGCTCACCACTGTGCAATACCTAATAAACAGAGGTCCCATATGGTGCGGAGAGAAGAGCTGACAAACAGCGGGCCGGGTCCCGGAATCCAGTAGACAAAAGGGTGGGCAAAAAAGCACAGACCTCCAGCTGCTCCACATACGTGAAAGAAGAAATGTATGAAACTTGACTTTTATTCCATCAGATTAAAAACATCGGATATCCATGGTCATAAAACACAAAAAGGAAAGGCAACCGACGCGTTTCGAGCCTACTCTGGCTCTTAGTCGTGGCGACGTGTCGGTTGCCTTTCCTTTTTGTGTTTTATGACCATGGATATCAGATGTTTTTAATCTGATGGAATAAAAGTCAAGTTTTATACATTTCTTCTTTCAAGTATGTGGAGCAGCTGAAGGCCTTTGCTTTTTTTGCCAACCCTTTTGATTACTTGTATGTGCCTTGGTTAGCGTGTGATATCTGACTTTTGTGCCTCCATATTTAAGATGGCTGACATATTGAAGGTCTGTTCTGGTATTCACTACTGTCAGTCAGCTTTGTAGCCACATTGCAATGCAAAGACCTGCAGGCAAAATAACATATAACCAGAGCATTCCTGTATTACAGGCTCTGCACGTCATTTTTCGCATCCAGACATTACCCGTCATGTGACAGGGCTCTCAACGTTAAGAAGCTAAATGCTAAGCAACTAAGATTGGCATTGGGATAGCAGTGCTGTCACCTGACATACTCTCTTTCCTGATATTGGGTGTAGACCAGTGTTCCCCAATCAGGATGCCTCCAGCTGTTGCAAAACTACAACTCCCAGCATGCCCGGACAGCCTTTGGCTGTCCGGGCATCTGGGGAGTTGTAGTTCTGCAACAGCTGGAGGCACCCTGGTTGGGAAACACTGGTGTACAGTAATTCAGGATTTAGTATGTTTTACAAAACTCCTAAAGTACACAGAGAGAAAACATGTCTGTATTACACCCATGTGAAACTGGCCTAAAGGTGCCCATACACCTTATGCTAAAGTTGGATGAACCTGCTGCCAGCAATGGGTTCAGCAGACTATCTAAGGCCTTGTTTATGCGGCCATGCTGCTGTATGCTCCAGAGGAAGTTGTGTAGTTCTTTCCAGCCTGACCACAGTGCTCTCATCTGCCACCTCTGTCCATGTCTGGAAATGTTCAGAGTAGGAGCAAATCCCTATAGCAAACCCCTTCTGCTCTGGACAATTCCTGACACAGACAGAGGTGTCAGCAGATAGCACTGTGGTTGGACTGGAAAGAACTACACAACTTCCTCTGCCTCATACAGCATCTGTTACGTACTGGAAGGATTAAGATTTTTCTACAGAAGTAATTTACAAATCTGTTTGAAGCGGTATTCCGGTGGAAAACGTTTTTTTTAAATCAACTGGTGCCAGAAAGTTATATAGATTTGTAAATTACTTCTATTAAAAAACCTTAATCCTTACAGTACTTATTAGCTGCTGAATAATACAGAGGAAATGATTTTCTTTTTGGAAAGCGCCGCGCTCTCTGCTGACATCTCTGTCCATTTTAGGAACTGTCCAGAGCAGCATATGTTTTCTATGGGGATATTCTCCTACTCTGGACAGTTCTTAAAATGGACAGAGATGTCAGCAGAGAGCACTGTGGTCATGATGTCAGCAGAGAGCTCTGTGTTCCAAAAAGAAAACAATTTCCTCTGTAGTATTCAGCAGCTTAAGCTAAGTTTCCACTTGTTTTTTTTTTCTGGCAGTTTTTGGAAAACTGCCACTGCAGTTTTTGAGCCAAAGTCAGAAGTGGATCCATAAGACTAGGATTCCACTTGGTTTTTTTTCTGGCAGTTTTTGGAAAACTGCCACTGCAGTTTTGGAGCCAAAGCCAGAAGTGTATTCAAAAGGAATAGGACATATAAAGGAAGGACTTACACTTCTCCTCCCTTATGGATCCACTTCTGACTTTGGCTCAAAAACTTCAGTGGCAGTTATCCAAAAACTGCCAGAAAAAAAACCAAGTGGAATCCTAGCCTAAGGGAGGAGAAGTGGAAGTTCTTCCTTTATATGTGTTATTCCTTTTGAATACACTTCTGGCTTTGGCTCAAAAACTGCAGTGGCAGATCTCCAAAAACTGCCAGAAAAAAAACAAGTGGAAACTTAGCCTAATAAGTACTGGAAGGATTAAGATTTTTTAATAGAAGTAATTTACAAATCTGTTTAACTTTCTGGCAGCAATTGATAAAAAAAAAAAAGATCCACCGGAGTACCCCTTTAACTTTCTGGCACCAGTTGATTTAAAAAATGTTTTATTCCAGCGTAGTACCCCTTTCACACACAAACTAGATAGATTTATAATCAAGTAAAATTAACAATGAAGATATTTACTGAATGACAGCAAGCAGAGATCTTGAGAACTGTGAAGAACCGATAAAGATAGAATATTGGAAAATTGTATAAGTTTTCATTTTACATATATCAGGATATAATTTATATCAGATATAAGTTATATATCAGGTTGATCAGTAAAGACAACTTAAAGGGGAATTCCGGTGGAAAACCATTTTTTCAAATCAACCGGTGCCAGAAAGTTAAACTGATTTGTAAATGATTTCTATTAAAAAATCTCAATCCTTTCAGTACTTATTAGCTGCTGCATGCTCCACAGGAAGTTATTTTCTTTTTTAATTTCTTTTCTGAGGAAGTTGTGTAGTTATTTTCAGTTTGGCCTCAGTGCTCTCTGCCGTCACCTCTGTCCATGTCAGGAACTGTCCAGAGAACAGGATAGGTTTGCTATGGGGATTTGCTCCTGCTCTAGACAGTTCCTGAGATGGACAGAGGTGTCAGCAGAGAGCACTGTGGTCAGACTGAAAAGAAATTAAAAAAGAAAATAACTTCCTGTACATACAGCAGCTAATAAGTTCTGTAAGGATTAAACATTTTTTTTATAGAAGTAATTTACAAATCTGTTTAACTTTCTGAAGCCTGTTGATATGGAAAAAACATTTTTCCACTGGAGTACCCCTTTAAGGGTGCGTTCTCACTGGCGGCCGCCGCTGAAAATACTTCGGCGCTAGGGCCGCGGGGCACTGAGCCGTCACCATTGACGGCAATGCAGTGCTCGCGGAATCCGCGCAAAGAATGAACATGTTCTTTCTTTGCACAGAATAGTTTCAGCGGCGGAATTGTCCGCTGCTGAAATTCCCCTGTGTGAACGGGTCTCGCGGAGACCCATTCACACAAATTTTAAGTTCACACCGTGAAATTCCGCGAGAATTCCGTAGCGTGAACGCACCCTAATGATCAATTTGTGGGCAACTTTTATTCCATGCTTTTTAAGGCTACTGGAATGTTCTGTCATTTAAATCTGTTGACAAAAAGCATCTGTAGCTTTTTAAAAAAAATATAAAAAATGGGATATTCCACAGCACTCCCCACCAGTTCACATGCTATAAGCTTTTGTCAGATAGGAATGTTTGCGATGTACACGGACAAACAAGTGGTATCAATTATCTGCAGATAGCAGGGGTATTGCGTGTATAAGAGCAGACGCTATACACCAGCTAAAAAGTGGTCACTATTTATCCATTCAAAACAGTCAATGCTCAGGGCTTTCCATAGCTGTGGTCGTCCTTTGATTTCCTGCTGTGGGGGGAGGAGTGTGTGTGTGTGTGTGTTCCTGCTGTGGGGGGAGGAGTGTGTGTGTGTGTGTGTGTGTTTTTTCTAAGGCTGAGTTCACACCACATTTTTGCCATCCTGTTTTCAATCAGTTTTTCTAAAGAAAACCGGATGGCAAAAAAAACGGATGGCACCGTATGGGAAAAAGTAAACCGTATGCATTTTTACTTTTTTTTTTTTTTGGCAGTGTTATAGCTCCCATAGGGGGCTATAACACTGCACACACTGATCTTTTACCCTGATTCCTGCAAAGCCATAGCTTTGCATGGATCAGCGTTCTAGGGGCTCGATTGCTCAAGCCTATAGCTCAGGCTTGGAGCAATCAAACGCAGATCGTCCGCAACGGAGTAAGGTAAGGGGGCCTCCGCTCACGTCCTAGCTGATCGGGACATCGCGATTTTATTGCGATAGTCCCGATCAGCCTGACTGAGCTGGGGGGAAGCTTTTACTTTAGTTTTGGACGCGGCGATTGAACTTTGATCGCCGCGTCTGAAGGGTTAATAGTGTGCGGCACAACGATCTGTGCCGCGCGCTATTAGCCCAGGGTCCCGGCTATCATTAGCAGCCGGGACCGACCCGGTATGATGCAGGGTCACGGCGTGACCCAGTTTTAAATACCGGGCACAGGGCGTACAGGTACGCCCTGCGTCCTTAAGAGGTTAATAATAAAATAAATAAAAAACATACGTTTTTTTAACATTTTATTTAAAATAAATACATTTTTAAAAATTGTAACTTTAGGATGCAGGTGCGCATGTGCAAAGTAAAAACCGTATTCGGTTTTCTCGTATGGAACCGTATACATGTGCATTTCCCATTGACGTCCATGTTTAAAAAAAAACGTATGCGGTTGCAGTACGGTTTTTAAACCAGAGACGGTTTTGAGTACGGAAAAAAAAAACATATTGCCAGCAAACCGTCCGCAACCGGATGCATACGGTTTTCGATTATTTGTCTATGTATACGGTTTTCAATACAGTTCCATACATTTTCAATAATGAAAACGTATACGGGAAACGTACTTGAAAAACGTGGTGAGAACCCAACCTCAGCCAGTAAGTATTCACAACTGTATGTAATCCAGCAACCATTCACTGTGATTGAGTCACAGCGTACAGCAGTGTTTCCCAACCAGGGTGCCCCCTGTTATTGCAAAACTACAACTCCCAGCATGCCCGGACAGCCTCTGGCTGTCCGGGCATGCTGGGAGTTGTAGTTTTGCAACAGCAGGAGGCACCCTGGTTGGGAAACACCGGTGTAATGCATAATAATACCCTTATGTAGCTTGTACATACATTGGGGGAGATTTATCAAAATCTGTCCAGAGTGAAAGTTGCCAAGTTGCCCATAGCAACCAATCAGATCGCTTCTTTCATTTTTAACAAGGCCTCTGCAAAATGAAAGAAGTGATCTGATTGGTTGCTATGGGCAACTGAGCAACTTTTCCTCTGCGCAAGTTTTGATAAATCTCCCCCAATGTATTGCTAACGCCAAGCCGAAGGCTGTCCAGGCATGCTGGGAGTTGTAGTTTTGCAACAGCAGGAGGCACCCTTGTTTGGAAACACGGGTGTAATGCATAATAATACCCTTGTGTAGCGTATACATAATGGGGGACATTTATCAAAACCTGTCCAGAGTAAAAGCTGCCGAGTTGCCCATAGCAACCAATCAGATCGCTTCTTTCATTTTTAACAAGGCCTCTGCAAAATGAAAGAAGCGATCTGATTGGTTGCTATGGGCAACTGGGCAACTTTTCCTCTGGACAGGTTTTGATAACTCTCCCCCAATGTATAGCTGACTCTAAGCCAAAGGCTGTCCGGGCATGCTGGGAGTTGTAGTTTTGCAACAGCAGGAGGCACCCTTGTTTGGAAACACGGGTGTAATGCATAATAATACCCTTGTGTAGCGTATACATAATGGGGGAGATTTATCAAAACCTGTCCAGAGTAAAAGTTGCCGAGTTGCCCATAGCAACCAATCAGATCGCTTCTTTCATTTTTAACAAGGCCTCTGCAAAATGAAAGAAGCGATCTGATTGGTTGCTATGGGCAACTGGGCAACTTTTCCTCTGGACAGGTTTCGATAACTCTCCCCCAATGTATAGCTGACTCTAAGCCGGAGGCTGTCCGTGCATGCTGGGAGTTGTAGTTTTGCAACAGCAGGAGGCACACTTATTAGAAAACACGGGTGTTTCCCAAGCAGGGAGCCTCCAGCTGTTGCAAAACTACAACTCCCAGCATGCCCGGACAGCCAAAGGCTGTCCGGGCATGCTGGGAGTTGTAGTTTTGCAACAGCTGGAGGCGCACTGGTTGGGAAACATCGGTGTACAGCATGGAGATCCACCGTCCTGGTACCCCATATGTTCTCCCTGATCCTCAGCCCCAGCTCCTAATGTATTGTTCTTCCTGTAGAAGACTCTTCCCTGCTCCGATTTCCCTTCATATATTGGCCTTATTCCCCTTTATGTCCCCCCTTAATTGCTCCATCTCCCTATGGCTGCTACACTCTCTGTGTTTATTTGATAATAATATCCCCCGGGGACGCCCTGGTCCCTTTGTGAGCAGATCTGCGCCCTGTCACACGCCTGTCACACCATCACGCGGCTGTTCAGGCTATGATCTCCATGAAATCCCAGACACAATTGCTGGTGTCAGTATATGAAGGAGGCGAGTCAGGGGTCAACTCGGTCGTACTGGGAGAATATGCCCCAGATCAGGGGGGCATGATCTGTGTGAGGGGCACATTACTGAGATGTGTGCCCTATACCTTGACTACCAACTGTCACAACTTGTGATATAAAGAGCCAAAACACAAGGGGGGTGTTTACCATTGGATGTACATTTGTTTTGTTGTGCATGTCGGGCGCATATTTTGGCGCAGTTCATCGGTTGCGCCTTTTGATGTAGATTTTGTCCAAAACTCGTCTGTCATAGAGCACATCATGGTTACTTTTTTTTTAGTCGTGAAATGTTAATTTGCGCCTTTTTACATCAGTGCTGTTAGGCGCAAATTGACATTATCTTTGGGATTTAAAAACTACTTTCAGTGTCATTTTTGCGTGACACCTGTAGACTTGCACCTAATTTATCACTTTTTTGATAAATAAGGCGCAAGTACATTAAAAAGACAACAACAACTATGAACCGTGTAGAAAATCACTTCAGCCACAATAACATTGATAAATTTACTATATGACGGATTCGAATGCAAGTGCTAAGGGAGTGTCAGGGCGCGTTTACATTACGTATTCTCTGAGCTGGATTCCGCTCCAGAGTTTTGTTGCGGAAAACACAGTGTAGCATACTCCCATTGTTTTCAATGGGATTCTGCTGCACCATTCACACCACGGAATTTTCGCAGCAGGAATTCCGGATCCCAGACTCCTCCGATAGAATGGACATATTAGAGTCTATGGAGACGGTGTATTTCCGAGCGGTCGTAGCACTGTCTTGTTCTGTCGGCGCCCGCTACAGATGGAATTTCTGCCCGGAATATCTCAGGTGGAGATTCCGTAGTGTGCCAAAGTAGAAAAAAAAAAACATTAACGTCCGTTAGTAACGGAGCAATAGTATAGTGTGAAAGGAGCCTATGTTCACACGGCAATTACGCACAGATTCCGATTAGCAAAATTTGCTGAGTGGAATTGCGGAATGCAATTGCAACGGAATTGTGTTCTCTAAACCCAGAATTCCGCCAAATTTTAAGCCCCATTGATTTTAATGGGATTTCACAGCCGAATTCCGCAAAGTATAAAACAGGTGTTATATTTTTGCAGAATGCGGAATATGGAATTTCCGCGGTAGAATGCCCACCATGGAAATTCTGCTGTCTGAATGAGACAGCGGAATCCCATTGAAGTAAATGTATATTCATTTTCGGCAATATTTCCAGTAGCATTCTTCAGCGAAATTCCGCACGGAAATTCAGCCATGTGAACAAACCCTCATACCTCTCCTAACATACACAAAACAATTGAACACAACAATATAAATCAGGATACAATGTATACAGACTGGCAATCTTCTGAGAGCTCCATACACAAGCAGCACAAATCTCCTGTTTGCCTCATTGTGTTATTTATCTCCTTTAGGATATGGGAAACCCACTGCGAGTTACACTACCATTCATTTGAATGGGTCCGCGGACAGTCCGCAAATCTGACACTATGGACCGATTTAAATCAATGGTAGCGTAACTCGCAGCAGGAATCCCGCAGCGGGCAACCCACTGCTAGTAATAGCGTGTGAACGCACCCTTAGGGTAGTGTCCCACGTAGCATATCCGCAGCAGGTTTCCACAGCTGTAATTCCGCTTGTGGATTTTCTACTGCGGAATTTCCGCAAGCGGATTATGTTGCTTCCCATTGAAGTCATGGGGGTTCTGTTTGTGGATTTTCCGGCGCTGAAATTCCACTTGTGGAATTCCATAGTAGAAAATCCGCAAGCAGAATTTTCAGCTGTGGGGAACCTGCTGCAGATGTGCTACATGTTCTCCATTCTAAGGGTCTAATTACACTTGCAGTATTTGAAGCTGCAAATCTAAAGCTGTGTTTAGTCATTTAGTTTACATTGAAATCTGCAGCATCAAATATGTGCAGGAAACTGTACATATGAATACACCTTTAAGGTGCCCATAAAGCAATAAAGACTCCGACACCAAGTTATGGACAACGGTAGCTTTACTGAGGGTAGACAGTTGGTAAAGTCTATACAGTTCAGCCAGGGCCCAAGGAGGTGACCAGTGACGCAGAGACCTTAAGGGCTTACTGGTACTTGTAGTAAGATTGGACAATTGAATGCAGACCACGCTGACTTGACAGATGACAGGGACCGACTTGACTTGACTCATAAAGCTGTGACTTTATCTTACTTGACTTGATGGTGGCTGCAGGACTGGACTTTGAGGTCTCCAACACTCTGGATACACACACTAGACGACTGCACTGGACCTCAGCAGAAGAGAGAGAAGCTTCACCCGGGGCTTATATGGGGGAGACTATCAGGGAGCCCATAGGTCACTCTTGGGATCACCTGGTCACTGGTACCTCCTGGGTAACAATCACATGACATATCACATTGTATAACTCTTAAAGCAACATTACATTTTATAACACTTGACATGGTAAACATGCCTTGGGGATACTGAAGAAGGCTGCCTGACAGGACAGCAGGAGCACAGGGTAACACCTCCCGTACTGGGCCACCACAAGATCCTTATCTCCTCCAACATTATCTGTGTAGGGAGAGAGTTGGGAGCCCCCCCCCCCCCCCCCCTACACATTAGATCAGTGGTTTTCAATATAGGGACCTCCAGCTGTTGCAAAACTACAACTCCTAGCATGCCCGGACAGCCAACGGCTGTACGGGCATGCGGGGAGTTGTAGTTTTGCAACAGCTGGAGGTCCATAGTATGGAAATCGCTGCATTAGATGATTGGCCTGTCCAACCAAAATCGGCAGGTTCGTCTGGCTTATGACTGATGTGCATGGTCAGGTTGCGGTTATAATGCCACAAGAAACCTGGCAACTATCCCAAATGTCACTGTCACATGTACGAATCCACCAATCATGGGTGTCCCGATTGAAAACAAAGGATCGTTAAATTGAATTTCAATCTGCCTAATCTTTTGTTATCATGAGGCACAAACTCAATCCCAATCCCCTGTTGAGGACACATGCATGCTCTGGTGAGCCAGGCGTGCATGTCTGTGGACAGGAAAACAAGAGAAGTAGATAGAAGTTAGCCATAAAAAATCATTCAGCTGGTCCAAGGTGTATGGGCAGCTTTAGATTCTGATATGTCTATGCACTCTGAACAGTGTCGTAAAGAGCATGACGTACATAGGAATGTGCCGTATGCAGTAAAGGAGCCCTGACCTCTCCTCAGTCTCATTATTAATTCAAGCCATAAGTAAACCCAGCTGTAGAAGGATGACGGAAATATATATTTCATGAAAGGGGAGGTTCTGAAGGGCTTAGTGGTTTGTCTTTACATCACCGAGACCTTGAGTTTTGGTTTCAACCACATACAACCACCGTGGAGTGCTAATAGGAGTTGTAAGAGAAAAACATGGCAGCGCCACTTTAGTCCATGGATTATATCTACCATTTCATCTCATCCTAGTTTACTTGAATGGGGCTTTAAATGATTCAGAGGCCCATTGGTAAACTTCAGACGGACCTGTACCTTCTTGAGCATGGGGACCTTGCTGGCACTGCAGAATTTCCTATTTCCCATTAATCCTCTGACTTTGCAGAGAGAGGTTGTGGCGTTTGATCACTGCATCTGGTCATCTAATTAGGCAATTAGTGCTGAACTTTCAATGCATTTTTAACACTTTTAATTGCATTTTGGCTGTTTCTGCTGTGATTATCTAAAATATTTTTTACCATGATTTGCACAGTTGCAGTAAAATAGCACTGTTATCATACTAAAAATGTGTGAACAAAGCCTTATGAAAGGTGTATAATTACAATATATCCTGATCCTATAGACATAGCAGCAGCAGTATACAGATAGAGCTGGGAGGGGAGGGGTCTGGGAGCTAGCAGGAGCAATCTAATAGGTAGTTATGTTATCCTGTAGTTTACAGGAAGTCAGCTGACTCAGGAATGACATCCCCTGACACATGTTGCCCAGACATGTCAAAAGTTTAAATTACATTGGGTCTCACTACAAGCTAATTATGAGCCAGGGAATTGCACAGCATATCGCTTTACTCCCTGACACTCCAAAAGAGTCGACCTTTTTGCTGCATAGACATCTATAGCGAAAAGGTCAGATTTGATTGACAGCTGGGGAGTGAGCAGCACGCTGATGCAAACTTCCCCTGACCTGTGACTGGTGATCGCAGCAGGTGTCAGGAGTGAGACCCTGTACAATCAAAACTTTTTACATGCCTGGGGGACATGTCAAAAGATTTTTCCAATGAAAGTAACACTTTAAAGGGGTACTCTGCTGCTAGGCATCTTATCCCCAAAAGATAGGGGATAAGATGTCTGGTTGCGGGGGTCCTGCTGCTGGGCCCCCCACGATCTCCCGCAGCATCCGGTGTTCTAAACAAAAGCCGGGTTCCTGCGGCAGTGGTCTTGACGTCACGGCCACTCCTCCTCGGGACATCACGCCTCACCCCCTCCATTCATGTCTATGGGAGGGGGCGTGTCGGCCGACACGCCCCCTCCCATAGACATGAATGGAGGGGACATGACGTCACGAAGGGGTGTGACTGTGACGTTAAGATCACGGCCTCCGGCTCTGAGCGCTCTGAACAAAATGTTCAGAACGCTGGAGCACCAGAGTACCCCTTTTTTACTAATACGGGACTGATATTCATATACGGGACCGCATACTGGGGGAGCTAAAACCTTGTGCTCCTGTATCATTGCCGTATGCCGCCCGTATGTAATTCATTTCAGTGAGTCGACCGGAGTGAAACGCTGACTACTGTCGCCTCATTTTTGCCCTGACCTCAAACCGTGGTCGACTATGGTTTTAGGTGCGGTGGGAAAACCGCATACGGGGTAAAAATGAGCCGACCGGAGTCAGCGTTTCACTCCGGTCGGCTTATTGAAATGAATTACATACGGGCGGCATACGGCAGGGATACGAGAGCGCAAGGTTTTAGCTCCCCCCAGTCGTATTCGGTCCCGTATTGGTAAAAACGTGAAGTGAACCCAGCCTAATAGAAGGGAATTGCTAGATAAGTCATTCACTTGTTCTTTGTAAAAGGTTTGCCATAGGTGGAGCTGCACTATACCAAATTGACTGTAAGTGCTCTCATTGGTAATTAGAATGACTAATGCAGAATAAGAGGTCTGAATCAAGTTCTGTGGAATAAAACTGCTTCTGTAATCCTCAAATAATAGTGCCCTACAGGTCCCAAATTATACTGCCATCAGGGCTAGGTTTAATGGGTGTCAAAGAGTTAGTGGTGTATGGTGGTATTATTTGGGATTGTATTGTAGTATTATTTGAGATCTAGATAGTAGCATTATGTACTTAATAGAAAGCTTCTATAAGCTACTCACTAGGTCATGCAGATGTTTTACATGTCTTTTTTATGTGTCTAGCTTCTGTATTTTGCTCACAAATCCCTCTGTTTTGCTGCTCACTCACTCTGATATCCACTGCTCAGGAGGTGTGTCCGAGGCAAGCACTGAGCCCGCCCTCACTCACCATGCATTCACTTCATCCCTGAGTCTGCTGTGCTGGGTCTCTTTATCCAGTCACTGCAGGCTGCTCGGTACCCCCCTCCTCTCTGTTTTCATGCGGCAGTCTATAGGAGTGCTAGTCCCGTCCTCACTTCCTGGGCTTTGTCCCAACTTCAGCTAGGACAAAGATGATGCTGCAGCTAGACAGGATTATGTTCTGGATGGTATGGGGACCCCTAGTAGTATATTAGAAGGGTTAATGTTTTGCCAAGATGAACAGCAAATAAATAGTTTTTCCTTCTGACAGTGCCCATTTAAATGGGTTACAGCGCTTGGCAGAAAATGTCATCACAAATAAAACCCATTGTCATACTTCCATGTAACGGATGCCCTTGGGCAATATATTTGAGGGCACTTTACTCTCAGGAGGGAAATAGCATAGTACTGCCATTATACTGCCGAAATAATAGTTCCATAAAGTAACCAGATAAAATATTTGAAGGGACATGACTCCTAGGAGGTAAATGCAGCAGCATTGCTGTTATACTGTTAAAAAAAAATAGCCATATAGTACCCATACTACACTACTATATTATAAGATCGAGGCATTTGGGGTAAATATTTCAAGTAACCGTTCTCCTAGAAGACAAATGGAGTAACGTTGCTATTAAAGGGGTACTCCGGTGGAAAACATTTTTTTTTAAATCAACTGGTGCCAGAAAGTTAAACAGATTTGTAAATGACTTCTATTAAAAAAATCTTTATCCTTCCAGTACTATTTAGCAGCTGTATGCTACAGAGGAAATTCTTTTCTTTTTGAATTTCTAATTTGTCTTGTCCACAGTGCTCTCTGCTGACACCTCTGTCCGTGTCAGGAACTGTCCAGAGCAGGAGAAAATCCCCATCGCAAACCTATGCTGCTCTGGACAGTTCCTGACAAAGGTGTCAGCAGAGAGCACTGTGGACAAGACAAAAAAGAAATTAAAAAAGAAAATAATATCCTCTGTAGCATACATCTGCTAAAAAGTACTGGAAGGGTAAAGATTTTTTAATAGAAGTAATTTACAAATCTGTTTAACTTTCTGGCACCAGTTGATTTAAAAAAAATGTTTTCCACTGGAGTACCCCTTTAAGCTGCCCAAATAATAGTGCCATAACCCTTCAGTCAGTGGTCGGAAGTACCCCTTTGATACAAGTACCCCTTTGATATAAACCACTCCTGGTCATTTAGTGAGCAAAGTCAATAATAGTATATAACTTAGGCCTCCTAACTGTGGACCTCCAGCTGTTGCAAAACTAGTAATTTTGCAACAGCTGAAGGCCCAATCTATTCAGCAAAATCTGGATACAATGTGCTGGCGCAGCACAAGGTCTCCATATAGAAACCAAATTCGCACCACACGCTTTGCTCCTTCGAGTGTCCATCGGTCTGTGGCCATTTTTACATAGCCCTTTTGCACAGCTGACCCTTCTTATGCTATTAAAGTAACCCCCGCCCCCCCGACATAAGAACGCATAAGTCATCGCTCATATTTGGATCAGTAATTTTGTTCCGTCCTCTTCGCTGTGCGGCATCTGGTATGGTGGCAAGTCATGTGCGGAATGTCATTTATTATTACAGAGGTTTATAAATAATATCCAATTGCTATATCGGTCCCGTCCAGAAATATACATGTGCACGTGGTGGGAGACTATTTGCATGTTATCACATATTGTATCAGGATTTCTGGGTCAAGAAAGCTTTAATGCACAGAATTCCAGGATACCGTATCAAAGGCATTTATTCCTAATATAATAATAAAAGAAACTTTTAATTTAGTAACTACAATGTAAAAGCACTTAAAGTGTACCGGTCATAGCACAGAAAAAAATAATGCTTGAATATGCTACTCACTAGGTCATGCAGATACTTTACATGTCTAGCTTCTGTATTTGGCTCACAAATCCCTCTATTCTGCTGCTCACTCATTCTGACATCCACTGCTCAGGTAGGGGCGTGTCCGAGGCAAGCATCAAGCCCCCGCCCTCAATCACTATGCATTCACGTCCTCCCTGAGTCTGCTGTGCTGGGTCTCTGTGGGCTTCTCTGTAACCCCCTCCCCCCCGTTTTTTCAGACAGGAGCAGCACAGGGGAATACTAGTCCTCACTTACTGGACTTTGTCCCTGCCTGTACTTCAGCTGGGACATAGATGATGCAGCCGGACAGGATTATGTTCTGGATGGTACGGGGACCCTCTTTTATAAGCCATGATTTCTATAAAAAGAAGATACATTTTTAACAAGATGTACAACATGTAAAACGTGTTTGATTCTGACAGTGACCATTTAAGGTGCCCTTACACATTATACAAATGTTATCTGTTATCCTGAAAGTCCAGACTTTCCCCCGCTGGTAGATGTTGGGAGAAAGAAGGGTCAGAAATGTTGGATTTCAACATGCCCAATATGTTGTCCTCTCAAGCCACCAATTTAGGTGTCTGGCAGTGGCTTAAATGTTACCTGTCATTTAAAAGAAATCCTTTGATATGTCGTAGAGACATATTAAAAGTTTTTATTGGTCAAAAGAATGAACCTGGAAAAGTTAGAACTTATTGTTTTTTCTCCCTGTGTCATTTGACCTTGACGGACCTACAATGTAAGTCTATGGGACCGTCCAGGTCGCAAAGACACAGAGCAGAAGGAGAGGAGTATGTGGCAGTATGTCTCTCTCTGTGCTCGTGCTCGTCATTGGTCAGGGTCTGAACACTCGGACCCCGACCGATAAAATTGTTTGACATGTCCCTAGGACATGTCAAAAGTTTTATTAATTGACAGGTGCACTTTAATCCCAAATCACATTAGATAAGCGTTGGCCAAACCCACTGAAACCAACAGGACTGGTGAACCATCTAAAGTGTATGGGGCCTAGCAACTTTCTCCAAATGACAGATGTCAGGGAGTGAAATTTCAAGCATGTTGTAACTTATTTTCTTAAAGGGGTACTCCGCCCCTAGACATCTTAGGGGATAAGATGCCTGATCGCTGGGGTCCTGCCGCTGGGGACTCCCGCAATCTTGGCTGCAGCATCCCAGACATCCGGTGCACGGAGCGAACTTCGCTCTGTGCCGGATTACTGACGATATGGGGCAGAGGCAGTCGGCCATCACACCCCCTTCCATAGACCTGCATTGAGGGGCGTGGCTGTGATATGAGGAGGGCGTGGCCATGATGTCACGAGTCGCTCTAAACAAACGCTGGGTGCAGCAGGGAGATTGCGGAGGTCCCAAGCGGCGGGACAGTGGAGTACCCCTTTAAGGTGTCTGGCAGAGGCTTTCCCCCTTATTTCCATCCAGAGCACATGCATGTTCAGCCTCTCTCTGTTGAGAATACATGCACACTGTAGCTACATAAGGTGTATGGCCACCATTACAGGTGATCAGGACTTGTTTCAAAGGTGTCATCTAATAACAGTGCCATGTTTAGGGTCACTGAGCTCTTCAGTAAGACCCATGTTTCCACCAATGTTTGTCTATGGAGATCGCATGCCTTTGTACTTTTATGCACCCTTGTTCAATGAACGCTCCTAAACATCTGCAGTCAATGACTAGGAATGGAGTCCACATTTTTTTCTCCATATAGCATTGACCACTCCTCATCTCTGGTTGTAATTTTGGAGGACAATAGGCCATGTAATGAGGCATCATTGCTAAATGACCACGTGAGTAAGTGGCCTGATGTATAATTTAGAACCTGACCATTAAAGGGAACATTCGTTTTATGTTCCCATTTTCCTGTAAATTATCCATACCCAGGTGGTTCCTCCAAACTTAGGAGTTGGAAGACAAGGATTTATTACTGGTGGGAGGATGGTTGGGGTTAATCCATAGACTAAGTCTAATTTGTAACATCAATTACCTTTAAATTAGAGAGAAGAATGTTTTATTCTTTTGTAGACAACTCACTATCCTGTAATCAGTGTATAACATAGAGATGGCTTCTGGTCATGGTTCTTCTTTGTGGCTTAGTGACTTGCATTACCTTGCTCCAGTTTGTGACAATTCTTAATGGTTCTATAAAGTTTTTGTCATTGGAAGTCCGGCTACTTCCTTCACTATCCCCCCTCAACAACCCCCAATACCCCCACCCCCTCCCGTCCCAGTAAACTGCTATGAGAGAGAACCTGCCAGCAAATGTTCTATTCCCCCGTATCACCTCCGCAGGAATAAGAAAGTAAACATGGAGTTGATAGAATTTAGTGGTCTATTAGTGTAATGTATGGACATGTTGGGTCCTCCAGAGAAAAGATGCTTGTATCTTTTCTCTAATCCAGCTAGTTGATGGGTTTATGAAAAAGGGAGGTCCCTTTATTAAAGGAGATAGCCATCAAATATTAACTTATCCCCTATCCACACGATAGGGGATAAGTAACTGATCTAGGGGCGTCCAACCACTGGGGCCCCCCATGATCTCCTGAACATGCCCTGGCGCTCAGTGAGGAGTACACTGAGAGAGCCGGGGTCAACCACGGTTTTGACTCCGGTTTAAAAACCGAACTGCAACCACATACGTTTTTTTTTTACCATGGACGTCAATGGGAAACGCTCGTGTATACTGTTCCATACGGGAAACCGTATACGGTTTTTACTTTGCACATAGGCATTTGCATTCTAAAGTCCCCACCCAACAGCCCTCCCATTAAAAATGGACAACATTTTTAAAAACGTATGGTTTTCTTTTATAAAATCGGACAGAACCGTATGCACTTTTAAAAACAGTATACGGTTTACTTTTTCCCATACTGTTCCATCCGTTTTTTTTGCCATACGGTTTTCTTAATAAAAACTGATTGAAAACAGTATGGCACAGTTTTAGGTCCGGTTGTAAAAGCGCATACGGCGCAAAAATGAGCCGACCGGACCGAACGTTTCACTCCGGCCGGCTCATTGAAATGAATGACATACGGGAGCGCATACGGGGACATACGGGAGCGCGAGCTTTTAGCTCCCCCCTGCCGTATGCGCTCCCGTATGGGAGAAAACGTGATGTGAACCCAGCCTTATTCAGTTTCCTGGGACAATTTACCCCGTATGGAGAAAAATATTTCCCTTCCCCGTCTTGAGTTGTTATGAGAGGGAGCACTTGTCTGGGCCAGTCTCAGATCTTTATGCAGCCTCTGATCTATAGACAAAGCTATCACCTAATTACTGTTTGCACAGATGTCTATTGTTCTATTGCAGTGTGATATTGGACAAACCAATGAACTGACAACAAGTATAGAGATAATCATGATATGCATGGGAGAAATCCCCCCCGGAAGGCTCCTATACCCTTAATGAAGCTGGTCATATATGGTGCAATTTGTAGCCTCGGCTAGATGTTGACTTCAGTCGAGCATGCAGACTTAGCCTAGGTTTACATCTGTTTTAGAGGCTCCATTCAGGGCCTTGGCTGCAGATTCTGTTCAATGGCAGTAAAGTGAGGCTGCACACTAGGCCCCAGTGACTTTAAAGAAAAACTTTTTTTAAACTTTTTTTTAAATCAATTGGTGCCAGAAAGTTAAACAGATTTGTAAGTTACTTCTATTTAAAAATCTTAATCCTTCCAGTACTTATCAGCTGCTTTATACACCACAGGAAGTTCATTTCTTTTTAAATTTCCTTTCTGTCTGACCACAGTGCTCTTTGCTGACACCTCTGTTCATGTCAGGAACTGTTCAAAGCAGGAGAGGTTTGCTGTGGGAATTCGCTCCTACCCTGGGCAGTTCCTAAAATGGACAGAGGTGTCAGCAGAGAGCACTTTGGTCAGGCAGACAGGAAACTCAAAAAGAAAAGAACTTCCTCTGTAGAATACAGCAATTGAAAAGTACTGGAAGGATTAAGATTTTTAAATAGAAGTAATTTACAACTTTGTTAAACTTTCTGGCATCCGTTGATTTAAAAAAATTAAAAAAAATAATGTTTTCCAGTGGAGTACCCCCTTTAATGGGGTTTGTCAGATTTTTCAGCATGGTGTCCATTTATTTTACTATATTAGACTGGGCAAAGAAATACTGCATGTTGTGTTTTGTTGTCTGGTCACTTGGACAGATTCTACGATGGAGGCCCCAAATGGAGCCTCCGAACTAGACATGAACCTAGCCTACATGTGCTCATACACTTTCATTAGCTGTTGGCCGAACATCCGTTTGGTGGAAAGCTATCTCTTCCGATCCCCCATACACCTGAATGTTCGGTTCATATGCTTTATGGTCAGATTTTGTTAATCTGGTAATATTTTTTTTATTCTTACATTTACTCTTACTTAAAATAATGAACATGCTTATTATTTCAATGGCCCTTAGGAACTATGGCCTTTTTTATCATAGAATGTGCCCATTGATGACCGCTTTTCCATAGACTTGCATACAGCACATAATTTAGCAAAAAAGTATGTCCGTAATTCAATCTCAAAAACCTAAAAAATGTCTCCTTTTATATTGTATGAACAGGGCCTTAATACGTGTTTACAGAATTTCTCCGGGATTAGAACCTGAAGCTTGCGGAACCTCTTGAGAATTACGGCCGTCAATCCTTGAGCTCGTGGATGAAGGCGCTAATTATAATTTATGTCCGTGAAGCTGTACGCAGACCTAAAAGAGTTCCCACATGACTGGGGCACTTTTATCTTCACAGTCTTATGAGTCATTGCCCCCTGTAGTGCAAGTAAGTCTAGCCTTGCCAGGGAGTTCTGTCATAGCATTACGGGACATGGGGTGGGGATTTACTAGATTCTGTGTGGTATCTCTGCAATGGAAGCTGTGACATGTTCTCCAGGACTCTCTCCTCTTATAACTTGGCTTCGGTTCTAACAATGTTTTGCACGGTCTTATCCCCCGTCAGGCTATAACATTTCATGTTTACAACATACAAACACTTTAGACAAAGTTTCCTATCCTGCGTGGAAGCAGCTGACGCCAGTCCATAACCGCCTGCCCCCCCCCCCCAAAATAACAAAAAACATGGTGGGAAAAGAGGCACACATGCCATAACTTACAGGAAAAAGGGTGTGAGCGAAAGTGCTGGGAGCCTTCAGACCCCAAAGGAACATATCCCAAAAGAGAAGCGTCCACAACGGGCATTATAAACGGAAAGAGAGGCAGCTGAGGGTGGGGATCGGGAAGGGGGAGACCGATTCCACACACGGGACACATTTCTATTTTTTATGGGAAGGGTATTTTTAGAAGTCTCCCTCGCTCTCACACCAGAACCCTGGTCCCAGGGTGCGGTTCTTGTTTGACAGACTTTGCGGCAGAATGCCAGGCTGAATTCTAGCTGGGAGTGCAAAGATGAAGGACGCCAAGGGAAGGGGGGGGGGGGCGCGACGCAGGGATAGACATGTATCAGCCATGTGGGAGGGCGAGAGGAAAAAGTTTGTTCCTAAGTCAGGATATAGAAACAGAGTTTATAATAAACTAGCTGCAGATAGAAGCTGAGCCGGCAGCTATTTATAGTGCGTGGTTGGGTCAGAACAGCTTCCTACTTCTTAAATACAGACAACTCCTCTTACAGCACTGAGACTGGTGGGGACATGTCATACCGGATTGTTTATTTCCAGACGAGCCGGCTGATACTGACATACACATCAAAGACAGCATACCGAGTATATAAACATAGTCAGTACTCAGCACACAGGTACCTACAATACAGATATACATGGTGACGACTAAAAAGCTTCTTACAACGATCCATTATCCTATAATATAGAACATAGTAACAGTTCGTAAGGTTGAAAAAAGACCAAGGTCCATCAAGTTCAACCTATAACCCTAATGAGTCCCTACTGAGTTGATCCAGAGGCAAAAAACCCTCATACTAGAGGTAAAAATTCCTTCCCGACTCCAAATATGGCATCAGAATAAATCACTGGATCAACCTTCTGTCCCTATAAATCTAGAATCCATAACCTGTAATGTTATTACTCTCCAAAAATGCATCCAGACCCCTTTTAAATTATTTTACCGAGTTAACCATGACCCCCTCCTCAGGCAGAGAATTCCACAGTCTCACTTGGAAATTCTGCAGTGTGAATGGGTCTTGCGGAGACCCATTCACACTAATGTTAAGTTCACACCACGGAATTCCGCTCGTTGAACTCCGCGGGAATTCCGTAGTGTGAACGCACCCTAATTCTTCTTAATCTTTCTTGGTACTGTAGTCTGCCCATTCCCCGTATTACTCTGGTTGCCCATCTTTGAACCCTCTCCAGCTCCACTGTATCTTTCTTGTATACTGGTGCCCAGTACTGTACACCTTATTCTATGTGTGATCTGACTAGTGATTTGTACAGCGGTAGAATTACTTCCTTGTCGTGGGCATCTATGCCCCTATTGATGCCACCCATGATTTTATTTGCCTTGGCAGCAGCTGCCCGACACTGGTCACTACAGCTAAATTTACTATTAACTAAGACCCCTAAGTCCTTTTCCATGTCAGTCGTCCCAAATGTTCTCCCATTTCATACATAATCCCAGCCCGGATTTTTCCTCCCCATGTGCATTACCTTACATTTATCAGTGTTGAACCTCATCTGCCACTTCCCATCCTTTCTTGGTGAAAAATCCAAAATGTTATGAAAATTTAACATTTTTCTAACTTTGAAACTTTCTGCTTGTAAGGAAAATGGACATTCCAAATAACATATATTGATTCACAAATACAACATGTCTACTTTAGGTTTGTATCATGAAGTTGACATGTTTGTACTTTTTGAAGACATTAATGGGCTTCAAAGTATAGCAGCAATTTTCAAAATTTCACAAAAAAATTGTAAATCTGAATTTTCAGGGATCAGTTAAGTTTGAAGTGGATTTGAGGAGCCTTTCTGTGAGAAATACCCCATATATGACCCCATTATAGAAACTGCACCCCTCAAAGTATTCAAATTGACATTCAGAAAGTTTAACACTTTAGGTGTTTCACAGGAATAGCAGCAAAGTGAAGGAGAAAATTCTAAATCTTCATTTTTTACACTCGCATGTTCTTGTAGAGCCATTTTTCTTATTTTTACAAGTGGTAAAAGGAGAGAATTCCGCCCAAAATTTAACCCAATTTCTCTTGAGTAAGGAAATACCTCATATGTGGATGTAAAGTGTTCTGCAGGCGCAGTAGAGGGCTCAGAAGGGAAGGAGCGACAATGGGATTTTGGAGAGTGAATTTTGGGTGGCTTATAGCAAACCCCTATCTGTATTTTTTTTTTATCTCCATATATGTATACCCATAATGACTCCACATTATCGTTTCCCTCCTGTATATCCTCTCGCAGTGCGGCCTTCAGACTCGATTTCACATAAAGACAAACTCCTCCCTCTTTACGTTTTGTCCGATCCTTCCTGAATAGACTATAACCCTGGTGCTCCTCCAGATCCAGGATTTGGGCTTCCAAATTAACAACTCGCACACATCTCGCACAACAATATGCACCCTCAAACTGCTCTTTAAGGATTGCATACATTGTGCATGCCCACTGGACTGCCTTTTTCAACATGGAGGCCATACTAAATTTGGGGATTGCAAAAATTAACAGTAAAAAACAATCAAATATTTCAATTAAACTCCCTGAATTTAAAGTCCCTTAATTTTAAGTCCCTCTCACTTTTATACTTACACTCACTTGTATACTTCACACTCTTGTATACAGACACACAATCACTAGCTCAGACAATCGCTTAGTATACTTTCTTTTATAGTTACCAGACACCACCTCTGCCTGGAAGTGAATGCCAAATGTTAGTAGTAATGACGGCCCATTGAGTTGTGTTATTAAAGGGGTCCATCAATGCTGCTGAGAACCTCATGATCATCTCTACTTTGTGGAGGAATCCAGCAACAAGTGTTCATTTTTCCTGCAACTCCACCACTGGAGAAATAAAGTATTACATGTCTGAAACCACTGGAATGTCTGTGTAATGTATGGTCATCCAGATAGAGACGGGCTCTTGTAGGCTTTTCTCATGGAGGTCCTGAATGAGGAACTTTGTCTTATCTAAATTCTTCAAAGAAGCCATTGTATACACCATCATGTCATAGGTAGGGGGCAGAATTATATGCTGGCACCTTGGCCCACATTCTTAAGACTATAACAATGCCAAACTTCTATATTTGATCCATGGTCAAAACCACCTAGATCTGGTCTGACCAGTTGAGCTCATCATCTTGGAGACCTTTACATCAGCCATCAACTCTTGGAAGGAGGAGAAGAACCATTTTTTTTTTTTTTTAACAATAGCACATTCATGGGCAACTTAGGAAAAAAATCTATCACAGGGTAATGGACAAAAGTTTAGAGCTCAACAACAGGTCGGCAAACTTTATAATATCTGGAAGGACAGTTTAAGTGGATCTCATGAATGTTGTCTGGCCCATTTATTTATCTGGTGCTTTGGTTGATGGAGACTGCTTACAGCCACTGGGGGCATCTTTGCTGACCAGACGAGTTTGAGTTGACGCATACAACATGATATTAAATGTCTACCATGAAATTGTACAAGCACAAACAACGAGGTTGCCAAAACAACCATTGTAAAACTTAGCATCCAAAAGGCAGGAACAAATATAAAAAGGTGGGTCCACATATGTTCAGGGATCCAGTATAGTTTCCCTGCAGCTGGTAAGTGGACAAGTCTGGTGCCATGTCCCATATGGAGAGGCTGGAGGGGATGCCACGTACAACAGATCCAGCTTCTAGCATATGGCTTTTCCCATAAGGGTAGCCCAAGGATGGGCATATATACGTGACCGAACTCTAAAAAAATTGCTGCACAAATGCAAACAGCAACCATCGTAGAATGACACACAATCTTATTCACGTACAATGGCCTAGGGAAGATAAAACAGATAGACAAGTGCAGATACACTCACTCAAGAGTATCTGCGATTACCCCCAGGCTGATAAAATGGTCAGACCCCCACAGGGCTACATGAAAGGCAGTCTGAGCCCTAACCGTGACCTCGGGGTCATCAGTTCATGACCCAAAAGTCACCTGGTCATCTGAAAGGAGGAGGGTCTGTTGGCAGGAGTTTCAAGGGAAAGAACAGCACCCATGGAAGGTGTGAGTGAGATGGACAGAATGCACTCAGCCATGCGATTCAATGTAACACTCCGTCCTATGTTATCATTGAACCGACACCTGATAGCGTTCAGCCCTATAACTAACCCCATGAGACCCAATGAATGGTATGCTGTGGGCGATGATGTCATCATCTGGAATGCAGGCTGCCACCATTGTCCATAGAGGCAATGATCACACAATATCGGAAAACATTGTGGGGGGGATGTGACCTGTCGCCTATATACAAAGAAGGTCACATAAGATATATACAACCACCGAGGGGCTCCACTATGTTCTCTTTGATGTCCACTTCTTGAAAAACTACAGGGGATAATGGATGCAGATTGTCTTTCTTCAAGAACGAGAGTTAATTTGTATATTTTTTTCCCATGAAGCATTGCCTGAAAATAAGCAGAGTAGAATGCAAATATTATAATAGGACATGGGGACATTTTGGGTACTTAGGTTCATTGCTAAAATAAGGCAGATAATACACGTATAATTTCCATTGCACCTAAAAACATTAGGAACCCCTTCAAGCCCTATGATGTATATTTACGCCCATTACGTATATTTACATCAGGCAGCATTAACTTGCTATGAAGTGACCACAGGAGCTGTGTTGGCTTCATAGAATGTGAGTGAGCTACAGCAGCCTGTATAAGAAGAAGACCGATAACACTGATCAATGCTATGCTAGACAGTGAAATTGTGTATATATATATATATATATATATATATATATATATATATGTATATATAAAATGTCTTAATAAATGTGACTAAGCCCCTCCCCTAATAAAAGTCTAAATTATCCCCTTTTTCCATGTTTCGAATAAAACATGAAACACAAGAAAACAATAAAACATGAAAAACAAGAAAACTTTTTGGTATCAACACGTGCGGAAATGTCTGAATTATTAAAGCATGATGTTTAAAGGGGTACAGTGTTCTGAACATTTTGTTCAGAAAGCTCGGAGCTGGAGGCCGCGATCGTGACGTCACGCCACGCCCCTCCATTCATGTCTATGGGAAGGGGTGTGTTGGCCTACACGCCCCCTCCCATAGACATGAATGGAGGGGCATGACGTGACATCACAAGGGGGCATGGCCATGACATCATGACCACTGCCGCAGGAACCTGGCATTTGTTTAGAATGCCTGGTGCTGCAGGAGATTGCGGCACCCCCGCGATCAGACATCTTATCCAGTATCCTTTGGATAGGGGATAAGATGTCTGGCAGTGGAGTACCCCTTTACTATCCCGTGTGGTCAAAGGTGTAAACATTAAAAAAAATACCAGAATTGCTGATTTTTGGTCACTTTATATACCAGAAACAAATTAATAAAAAGTGATCCAAAAGTCCCATCAAAACAAAAATGGTACCGACAAAAACTACAGATCATGGCGCAAAAAATAATTTCACAGCCCAGTATATGGGAAAAAAACAGTGTTATAGGGGTCGGTGTAGGGCAATTTTAAGCATTACATATTGTAAGTAATACAATTTAAACAAAAATCCCTGATGGCCATGCCCTTTTTTGGGTTTTCTAATTAAAGTGGAGAGTTAGTAGGGATTTTTTGTTGGAAATTCTGGCGCCTACAAGATCTTGAAAAAAGCCTTAGTAAATGAGGCCCACTGTGTCAGTGCACTGCGTGAAAAAGAACCCCTCCCCCCCCTCCCAAATTTTTCAAAATTGTATAGTTATGAATTGTATAGTTATGAAATAGTTTACCAAGTTTTTGGGGTCGTTTAGGGCTGGGATTTTTTTTGTTTTTTACTTCTAACGGAGAGGTTACATATTTTGCCTCATGATGTGATGTCTGACTCAATAAACAAGAGGGGCCTGGAGATTTGTCTGGAAAAAAAATAATATTACAGGTTATGGATTTTAGATTTATATGGATAGAACTTTGATCCAGGGATTAATTCTGACGCCATATTGGAGTTGCGAAGGAAATTTTCCTCTGTCATGGGGCAATTGCCATCAGCCTCATGTTTTTTTTTTTTTTTTTTCCTTTCTCTGGATCGACACTGTAGGGATATAGGTTGAACTTAATGGACTCTTGTCTTCTTTTCAACCTTACAAACTTTGGAAAAGATTTATCAAAACTTGTGCAGAGGAAAAGTTGCCCAGTTGCCCATAGCAACCAATCAGACCGCTTCTTTCCGCTGCAGCAAAGTCCCATTGTTTTCAATGATGTTCTGCTGCACTGTTCTATAAACATAACTTATGACAGTAAGGGTATGTTCACACGGTGGAATTTGTGCAAAATTTCCGCACGGAATATTCCGCACCGACATTCTGCTACAGTAGAGTCCCATTGATTTCAATGGTATTCTGCTGCACTGTTCGCACAGCAGAATTTACGCGCCAGATGTTTCTGCCGCGAAAATTCCGATACTGGCGTCTGCAAGGAAATGCATTGCATCTATGAAACGGCGCATTCCGAATGGTCCTAGCGCCCGTGAGATCAGTCAAATGAGCGTAATGTCCGTTTGTGGTTTTCAGGACGGACATTCTGCACATTTTCCGCCAAGTCTGCCATCGGGGCTAAACCCATTGTTTGTTGTTTATTTTCACCCGATAAACAATCGTTTTGGTTGAAATTGTCCATTTTCATTAACTCTAATGTGTATGGGCACCATCATTTACTAAACCTTTAATTGTAGTCTACAGCTTAATCAGTGACTCCCGGCAAGTCACATACAGCGATATTAGGAGAAGAGCAGCTCCATCTGCTGGTCACCAGGGAGAATTGCAGACAAACATGATCATAAAGTTTTCATACCCCTAGGGGGCTGATACATGAAACATTTTACAGAAAACATAAGTGAGCATTTCTTTTGTTGCTTAAGAGATTCGTACTCAACTGTAGGATATGACAGAATGACACAATAATATATAAAAAAAATGGCAACAAATAAAAAAATGGAATGACCCCTAATCAATAGTCTGCATTACACTTAGTTCTTAATACTGTGTATTGCCCCCTTTAGCATATCCAAAGGATAGGGGATAAGATGTCTGATCGCGGGGGTCCCACTTCTGGGGACCCCTGCGGTCTTGGCGGCGGCACCCCAGACATCCAGTGCATGAAGCGAACTTCGCTCCATGCCGGATGACTGGCGATGAGGGGCGGAGGCTCGTGACATCACGGTCACGTCCCACTTGTGATGTCACGGCCATGCCCCCTCAATGCAAGTCTATGGGAGGGGGCGTGACGTAGTCACGCCCCCTCCCATTGACTTGCATTGAGGGGGCGTGTCCATGACATCACGAGTGGGGCGTGGACATGACGTTCCGAGCCTCCGGCGCTGCACTCGATGCTCTAAACTAATGGTGCAGCAGGGAGATTGCGGGGGTCCTTTAGATAGGGTATAAGATGTCTAGGGGCAGAGTACCCCTTTAAGGTCAGGAGACTGCTCCAAAACATTCACCTTAGGGTCACTGTCGTGTTGGAAAGTCCATGTGCAGCTTTCATGCAGAAGAAATCCCTGCCAGTATTTTCTGATAATATGCTGCATCCATCTTGAATTTTTGCAAGAATTCCGATTCCATTAGAGCCCCCCCCCCCCCCACCACCTCAAAAAAAAAAAAAAAAAAAAAAAAAAGCCTCAATGACCCCAACCATGCTTCACAGTAGGGATGTGATTCTTTTTGCTATAGACATTTTCAAGGCTTTTGATGCATTTTTATATCCTTTTCTATTTTTATAAAGTTCCATTATGCTCCCCATGGCTCAGTATCTAGCCTGTTCAGTGCATCCATGTGAGAGCTCAACCATAGTGGGACATTCATCATAGTCTTTACCCTTTTTTATGTGTGTAAAATTGTCCCTAAAAAAGTCGCAGCAAGCTGTGCTGGGACTTTTTTTTTCCCGCCAAAAGTTTCTCATTTACAGTGCATTGGACCACATTTCAAGTCACACTAAGTCTAACCACACGGTAAAAAGTGTCTATACTACGCAATATTTCCATTCATCACTATCTATGATGCTTCTGCACATAGTTCATGAAAGGCTTTGCAACTTTTATGTATTTTTTACTGTGTGTATCAATAAAGATTAATATTATTTAGATATATTCACCTTGGTCTCTCTTTTTGGCGTATATGTAGTTGCTCTCAGACAGCCTCACATTTTTGGTAACTCTTATCCCCTATCCTGCGGATAGGGGATACATTTTTTTTCCATGAGATATCACCTTTAAATTAACCAAAACAAGCAGTCCATTTTAAACATTATGAATAATACTCATAAACAGATAGTTTAAAATAAACCTTCGCACCAGCATAAGGCCTCAGTTTCTATGAAATGGTAAAAAATGTACTGTAATTGTTAAAATGAGTAATGTTTGAATACTTGCTTGTTACCCATTGTTGACTTCTTTATTAACACCATGTGGCTAGTTTTTTTTTTTTCTTTTTGGCATTTATCTGGAAAAAAATAAAATAAAATAAAAAAACACTAGAAAAACTGCAACTGCTTTTTCCAGCATTTTTGCCTCTTTTTTTGGGGGTGTTTTTTTCATTTTTCAGCTATGCATTACCTTCGCCAGTCGTATAGTATACGGGGGTGTACAGTGCAGTGCTGTATACTATACAGGAACCCGGACTCTCGTCACTTTACTGACAAGAATCCCTGCTCCTAGCGGTGCTGAGCTGTGCCCGCAGCTATATAGCCGTAGGTACAGCTCTGGTGGGGCAGGAGGTATATAATATTTACCTTCTGCCTAGCAAGAACCCCTTGCTGCGCAGGGCTAGCAAAACAGCACAACTATGGATCCCTGGTTTACTGTAACCCCTTGCCGGGCTGAGCACTATGTGTGGACTCCGCAAGGAAAGAGTTAATTAGCACTTTTGAACAACGCTAGTTAACTCCTAGGGGGGGAGGTATGCAGTTTACAGCCATCTATATAGATGGCTGTATACAACGAGCAAAAGTTACCCATTATTGTTCCTGATCCGGTGTAGCCCGGCCTCTAGTAATGACATCATAAGAGGCGGAGCTACAGACAGGAACAAGGGTTGGTAAGTGAGGCTCTGTTCACATTGTGGGTTTTTATAATGTATAAGGTGAACAGACTCTTTTATGTCAGTGTTTCCCAAACAGGGAACTTCCAGCCTTTGCTAAACTACAACTCCCAGCATTCCCAGATGTTTTACGGGGCCCTATCACTTCAGCTTATGCTCCTAATAATAACTATGACAGTGATTTATGCAGACTCATGTTTGGTAACATTTATAGGTTTTAGAGCTTGGCATTTATAATAATTCCGATTTTATATGAGAAGATGTATATTTATGTGTATCCCTGTCATTTATGAGCCGGACCTTTCCATAAATACACTGTGCGGCTAAACAATACGTGAGATGCATGGGCCAGAGGCTGAGCTGCCAGACAACCTATGAAGATCTGAGCACAAATAAGTATCTACGTTCCCTTCGTATGTCATGTAAATGGCGCTGTCAGGGATGACACGGCCATGGAGAAGGTAATGGCTTCTTTATGATTTGATTTTGCAGGAGCTAAGTGATTTCTGATGGGTTTATTTCCTCTGCAATGGTTCTCTCCCCCAGTGATCTCTATGGGAGAAATGATACAAGGCTTAACATTAGATCTGCCGAATGACATATTACTAGTAATTTACCTCCCTCCCCCCACAACCTGTATTAACCCCTTCTTGCACCTCTTGTAAATGCCCATTCGGGTAAATAAAAAGATTCATATTCTTCAGACCTTTTAACTTTTTTCACATTATGTTATGTTGCTCCTAAAATAAAATAAAAATCTCCCATCCTTCTCCATTCAATACCCCATGATGATAAAGTGATAACAGAATATTAGAAATGTGCTGGGAATTGAAGTTTTGCAACAGGTTGGGAAACACTACCCTAAGTACACAGCAAAGACAACACAGAAGAAGCAGCTTATGAAAAACTCTGTGAATTTCCTTGAGTGGCCCAGCCAGAGCCCTGACTTGAACAAAATGGAACATCTCTGGAGAGACCTGAAAATGGCTTCCGCCGACAGTCCCCATCCAACCTGACAGAGCTTGAGAGGATTGGCAGAAAAGAATGGGAGAAAATCCCCAAATCCAGATGTGTAAACCTTATGGCCTCATCCCCAAGAGGACTGAAGGCTGTGACCACTGCCATAGGGGCTTCAACTAAGTCCTGACTAAAGGCTCTGAATACTTCTGTCACTAAGATTTTCGTTTTTTTCATATATATATAGAGAGAGAAACTATGGATAAAAAGGAAACAGAAAAAAAGCGCAGCAATGTGCCGTTACTCCAAGTAACTGAAAATGAATGTGAAGAGAGACAATATTGCTCACCTTTAGGTGTTGTACTGCGGGTACAACACCATATAGCGTAGTGAATGAAAAGCTTGGGAGTGCTGCCACGTCACCTTCCACATCTTAGGATGATCCTAGGCGGTCTTGGGAACAGAAAGAACTGTGGTCTGCATTGCAGCAGAAAATGCCGGTGCATTCAGGCGCTCTCCTCGCAAGTGTAGATCAATCCAGGGTCGGATGCAAATCAAATCCAGAGTGGGAAATGATATAGGCAAAAGGATTTTATTTGATATAAAAGAATAAAAAATAATAAGAAAGGCCGTAGCATGGGGGATGGGACAACGCGTTTCGAAGGGTGTGATCCCTTCTTCGTCAGGTCCAATCTTCAATTGGACCTGACGAAGAAGGGATCACGCCCTTCGAAACGCGTTGTCCCATCCCCCATGCATTCTCCAATTGGACCTGACGAAGAAGGCATCACGCCCTTCGAAACGCGTTGTCCCACCCCCCATGCTACGGCCTTTCTTATTATTTTTTATTCTTTTATGTCAAATAAAATCCTTTTGCCTATATCATTTCCCACTCTGGATTTGATTTGCATCCGACCCTGGATTGATCTACACTTGCGAGGAGAGCGCCTGAATGCACCGGCATTTTCTGCTGCAATGCAGACCACAGTTCTTTATATATATATATATATATATATATATATATATATATATATATATATACACACACACTGTGATGACTCGCTCTTGCAGAGAGGAGCAGTTAGCAGTATTGAGGTACGGAGACAGCGTTTTTAAAGCAAAGTCCAGTGTTTTATTCACACTCCAATAAACGGCAAACACAGTCTTTAACGCAGGAATAATGAAACAGCAAAACAAAAGTCCAACTTAACTTCCTTTGGTGATAGTTCACACCGGGGCTTGTGGCACGTGGCACGCACCAATGGCTTTTCCTGATATTCAGCTCAGAGCTCCACACATAGCTTCTCCTAGCTGTGTCAGATGCCAAAATACAATCCCCCTCACCTGCTGAGGGAGCCTGGCTTTAAAGCCATGAAAAGATGGCCTGGATTGTGGGGAATGACCGCCACCCTACTCTTGGTCATTCCCAGTACAGCCATCCCATGTTGGCCTTCCAGCCGTACTACAACACAGCATCAGGCTGCACCGCAGCACAAATACTGAAAATATAATCGGCTTTACTTCACCAAAGCCAGGAGCCTTGGTGACACATAGCGTCCATCGACTATCATCCCTTTTACCTTCTCACAATACATACAATAACATCCCTCCCTCCCATACACTTAGTTCGGGTGTACGGCGCTCCCAGAGTTCCGTTCCTAGAGTCCCGTTCAACGGGGTTGCACAGAAGGGTGACGTCCTCCTGAGCTGTGCGCAGGGCTGGTTTTATGCTTAGCGTGGCCCTAGGCAAAATCAAAAGTGGGGCCCAAAAAGTCGTAATAGTGCACTAACCAGATCTGCACATTTTTGGTCACTTCAAGTACCATAAAAAATATCTAAAAAGCAATTGAAAAGTCCCATCAAAACAAAAATGGTACCGATAAAAACTACAAATCAAAGCGCAAAAAATGACCCTCATACATCCCCATATACAGAAAAATAAAAGAGATATAGGGATCAGAATAGTATAATTTTATATTTGTGTATAGTTCCCCCACATTAGGTGCAGTATAGTTCCCCCACATTAGGTTTGGAGTACAGTTCCCCCACCTTAGGTTGGCTGTATAGTTCCCCACATTAGGTTCAGCACAGTTCCCCCCACATTAGGTGCAGTACAGTTCCCCCCACATTAGGTGCAGTACATTTCCCCCCACATTAGGTGCAGTACAGTTCCCCCCACATTATGTGCAGTACAGTTCCCCCACATTAGGTGCAGTATAGTTCTCCACATTAGGTGCAGTATAGTTTCCCCACATTAGGTGCAGTACAGTTCCCCCACATTAGATGCATTATAGTTCCCTACATTAGGTGCAGTATAGTTCCCCACATTAGGTGCAGTATAGTTCCCCCACATTAGGTGCAGTATAGTTCCCCCACATTAGGTGCAGTATAGTTCCCCCACATTAGGTGCAGTATAGTTCCCCAAATTAGGTGAAGTATAGTTCTCCCCACATTAGGTGCAGTATAGTTCCCCACATTAGGTGCAGTATAGTTCCCCCACATTAGGTGCAGTATAGTTCTCCACATAAGGTGCAGTATAGTTCGGAGCTATACTGCACCTAATGTGGGAAACTATACTGCACCTAATGTGGGAAGCTATTAGCTCCCCACATTAGGTGCAGTATAGTTCCCCACAGACATACGCCTTCAGCCATATACAGTGTATGGCTGGAGGCTGCATGCCTGTGAACTGCCCCACTCCCCGGTCCGGGGTCACAATCTACTGCTATGCCCTATAGACCATAGCAGTAGGTCCCGGGACCGGAGGAGCCGTGGTGGGAGCACCAAAGATGACGTGCTGCCAGCTGGTGCTGGTGACTTACCATGCCGGCCAGCTTGCGTCCTCCTCGATGCTCCGCTCCTCCGTTGCTATCGGCGCGCACGGGATGTCAGTGACGTTGCAGAAAGGTAACCGAGACATCCTTGTGTCCCGAAAAGATCTTTCGGGACACAGGGATGTCCAGAATGTTATGGGGGGCCCCTGCGGGCTGCTCAATGGTGGCCGCAGACCCCCCCCTGGGCTTGATCAGCATAGGCATGCGCACACCCCGTGCGCATGCCTATGCTGAACAGCCGGCAGGGGGCCCCCTGGGGGATGGGGGCCCTAGGCAATTGCCTGCTTTGCCCCACCCTAACGCCGGCCCCGGCTGTGCGGCACCTCTGCGCAACGTCAGGGGACGTCACACATCTGCCTGGCAACCACGCAGCTACCGTAAAGTAGCCTAGTACTTAACAGAAAGCTGCTGCGGCCATTCCCTGCTCTGCGCTGACAAATACTGGCCAATGCATACCCCCGCACAACCGGTGGCTTACCCCTAGGGGAATGCGTACCACCGGTTGAGAACCCCTGATCTAGAGTGTGTATGGAGTCCATAGGAGGCCTCAAGTCAGTCCAGTGGCCACAATACTACCAGTAATCTACAACCACAACATTGTCAGTCTCAAGTCAAGTCAGTCACAGTCATCTAATCAATGGGAGGTAGAGTAATGTGATTCCGCACCACTCACATCCAGCTTGAACGTCTATTAGCAGTCTAGAGATTATTTTTCCATACACCCGTGCTCAATGGAAAAGGTAGACAGTCCAAAATCTTACTTTGATAGAAGGAAACCACGGCACCAGGTGAACTTGCAGATAAAAGCCTTCTTTATAACAGCATAGCAGGTCAGGGAGGAACAAGATCGTGGAGCCGACAAGCGCTAGTTTTGCGTACAAAAAAAGCAAGAAAAAGCAGCACACCAGAAAAACGGTCGACTTGAAGTGGGTGCAACTCAGTAGGGGACGTTTTGCGTACAGTGACGCTTTGTCAAGGCATACTGGGAGTGGATGGAACCACGTCTATATGACCAATCAGAACAACAAATTTCACAATTAATTTCACATGGTGTATACACGTATAAAGACCTTATAAATTGGAATCAAAATAGAAAAACAGGAAACAAAACAGATTATGACCCATAAATCCCAAAAGAATTTAGTTGATTAAGAACAAAAATCTGAGAAATTAAGCCAGATCATTCCGATCATTCAGACCAAAAGCACCGGTTGCTCCGGTCCGAATGATCCATTTTGCTTCTGCCTGCAACAATCTCGTGTGACGATCTAATCCACCTTCTGTATGTACAATTCTTTGCAGGCTCAGAAACCGTAACTGTTACCGTAACTGTCATGCGTGTCATTAATATGTGTAATAAGTCGGGGACATCCTTTTCCCATCCTGATAGATGCGACATGTTCCCGAAACCTATGGAACAAAGGGCGAATGGTTTTGCCTATATAAAAAAGATAGCATGGACACAACACCGCATAGACAACGAAATCCGAGCGACATGTAATGAATTCGGTTACAGTATGATTTATACAACCCAATTGGATGCTAGCAGAGTCATCTATTGTCAAGTCAGAGTGTGCTGCACTAAAATTGTCCAAATCTACTGCAAGTCCCAGCAAGCCCTTAAGGTCTCTGAAGTCACTGGTCACCTCCGTGGGCCCTGGCTGAACTGTATAGACTTTACCATCTGTCACTCAGTAAAGCTACCGTTGTCCGTAACTTGGCATTGGAGTCATTATTGCCCCCCGTGCCTTGCCCAGGATCCAGCGGTATACCTTCGGGTGGTATTGAGGATAAAGCACACCCTGGCGTCACGAATACAAGGGGTTAATGCCATCTTCCCCTAGGGTAATTCCATCTGCCCTGCGTCTCACACCCTCTACCACATATGTATATGCTAAATTTTAGTTATGCCTGTTTAATAAGTTTTCTATTCTGTTTTTACATTCTCATGATGAGGTACTGAGTGCAGAATGATGGGAAGAAACGTTATTTTGGCGAAAAACCTTAATGTGACAAAATATAAAAGAGCATGTACATGCAAAATTGGACATTACAAAGTAGTTCACATGTAGTTTTTTAGGCATAAAACATCTATTTGCCGACTAAAAACTGTCCATATTATGTCTATTTTTCCCCGTTAAAGGGGCATTTCGCTGCTAGACATCTTATGTCTGATCGCAGTTCCTGCTGCAGTGGTGGTGACGTCACAGCCACGCCCCCTCACAACGTCACAACTACGCCCCCTCCATTTGTGGATATGGGAGGGGGCGTGTCAGCAGACACGCCCCCTCCCATAGACACGAATGGAGGGGGCGCGGCCGTGACATCACGATCACAGCCTCTGGCTCAACATTTTGTTCAGAACGCTGGAGCACCGGAGTTCCCCTTTAAATTCAATGGGAAATGCCTAAAAGTTCAATTGCATGCAAGGGTGAATCAATGCATTATGGTTTTTGTTATAGAATTTTTCAGCAAACTACTGCAAAATTGCGATGAGTCAAAATAAAGCGAATGCATCTGTTTGTGCTCAATCTCTGTACTAGGGATCGAACGATATCGATTTTTTAGGGCCGATACCGATAATCTGTCAACTTTCGGGCCGATAGCCGATAATTTATACTGGAATATCGGTATAAGTTATCGGCTATTTCAAACCCCCCCCCGGCGGGGCAGAAGCCGTTGCAGATCAATGATTTAAAGTGGGCGCTTTAAATCAATGAACTGGCTTTTGCCAGGCCAGAGACCGCCGCCCGCTTCTCTCCCCCTACCTGTCCTGGGGTCCTGAGTCTAACCCCCACAGTTGCCCCATCGCCTCCCCCCCATTCTCTGCCCACATACCGCCGCTGCCCCATCCCCGGTGTTATAATTACCTGTTCCTGGGGTCCGCGATACTTCTGGCTCCGTCGGCATCCTGCGCTGTCATTGGGGACGTTGGGGACGTCACTCATCATTACGCACTGCAGCGCACAGCAACAGCGCAGGAGCCAGAATTATCGCAGACCCCAGGAACAGGTAATTATAACACCGGGGATGGGGGGAGGCGATGGGGCGGCGGCGGTATGTGGGCAGAGGATGTGGGGGGGGGGGCTTTAGCGGCGGTGGTATGTGGGCAGAGGATGAGGGGAGGCAATGGGGCAGCGGCGGCGGTATGTGGGCAGAGGATGGGGGGAGGCAATGTGGCAGCGGCGGCAGTATGTCGCCAGAGGATGGGGAGGCAATGGGGCAGCGGCGGCGATGGTCGCGGGGCAGGGGTCGGAGCATTATCGGCATATCGGCAAGGTAATTGCCGATACCGATAATGTCCAAAATCGTGATTATCGGCCAATAATATCGGCCAGACCGATATTAGGTCGATCCCTACTCTGTACAATGAAAAATTCAGCAACTTTCTAATGTACTTTGCATTAAAATTTTTGGCCGGTTTGAAGATCTCTACCTGCTGTGTGGGAATGGGAAGATTTTTGTTTACATCTAGAAATTTGCACAGACCTTGAGTTTTCCATGAACACATCAATAGAAGCTTGTATAGATGAGGCCATTCGTAGACTCACATGGATGATGCCATCTAATCTGGAACCACTTGCCCTTTCTTCCCATCATCAAGGGGCGCCCCCTGCTGGTCTCGTTATGCAAACTCCTATTGTAAACCTAAGTGAGGTGGTGAAGTTTATTTATGTTCCTCTATTGATTCCATTGTCTTCTTGTCTCTGTAGCTGTCTTGTACAGATCGGCAGAACACAGATTCCCTATTGTCATGCAGCCGTCTGATGTTCCTTCACCTACATAACAATATCCTTTTGGGTGTCCTATTCTACTGCCTACAATTAAAATACTCTCCTACTGAGTCATGTCTACATTAGTGGGAAAGCCTGACGATAGACGGGAAGGAAAAACGTGAAGAATCCCTAGATACAGTTACCATAGGCATAAGGATACCGAACATGATAAGGCCAGAAACTATAGAGTTAAAGGGGTAGTCCAGGAAAAAACTTTTTTTTTTTTTTATATCAACTGGATCCAGAAAGTTAGACAGATTTGTAAATTTCAATAATTATCAGCTGCTGAAGTTGAGTTGTTGTTTTCTGTCTGACAACAGTGCTCTCTGCTGACATCTCTGCTTGTCTCGGGAACTGCACAGAGTAGAAGAGGTTTACTATGGGGATTTGATTCTAAACTGGGCGGTTCCCGAGACAGTTGACATCAGAGAGCACTTAGACAGAAAAGAACAACTCAACTTCAGAAGCTAATAAGTTCTGAAAGGATTAAGATTTTTTAATAGAAGTAATTTACAAATATGTTTAACTTTCTGGAGCCAGTTGATATATATATATATAAAGTTTTTTCCTGGATAACCCCTTTAGAATTGTCAGCCTGTTCACCCACACTTAACCCAATACACTGACTTATAGTGTGGGTGAACAGGAGTCCAACGAGGGGTCACTTACTTAAATATGTGCAGTACGTCCTGATATATGTCCACGGAAGATCATCTGCTGAATTCAGTGAATCACGTTCAATTTACATATTCATTGTCTGACTCCACATCATAGTCATGTGGAGTCACGAAGCCCCGCCCCCTGTGCACGATTCACTGAATTCAGCAGAGGATCTTCTGGGGGACGTGTCTCAGGACCTTCTAGACATATTTTACTCAGTGACCCCTCGTTGGATTCCTGTTCACCCACATTATAACTTAGTGTTTTGAGTTCCGTGTGAGTGAACAGGCTGACAGTTGTCCTTTAAAGGGGTACTCCGCCACTAGACATGTTATCCCCTATCCATATCAGATCGCGGTAGGGTCCGGCCGCTAGGACCCCAGTAATCTCAAGGCTGGCGCTGTGGCATATGGACACGGAAGTCTGGGGCTTCCGTGTCCGTAGTGCCACAGCGCTGGCCTGGAGATCACGGGGGGTCCTAGCGGCCGGACCCTACCGCAATCTGATATGGATAAGGGGTCAAATGTCTAGTGGCGGAGTACCCCTTTAAATAATACAATTCTGGTTATCTGCAGCCACCACTACAGGGAACAGAAGAGCTTAGTGCATACAGATTCAGGGGTCTAATCAGGATAGATCTTTTAAACCAATTGCCAAAATTACAGCTGGTTTTGGCCAAAAAATGCTCAGGTATTTTGTTCTCCTACAAGATACTGAAATTAAAAGTGCTCCCCCTTAGGTATACTCATCTGTAGTCATGGGACAGTTAATGACAGTATTATATTTAGAGGACACAGTGTGTGGCAGGGTTATATGCAGGGGAACATTATGTGGCAGTATTACATTCAGGGGGTACAGTGTGTGGCAGGGTTATATTCAGAGGGTAAAGTGTGTGGCAGGGTTACATTCATAGGGCACAGTGTGCGGCAGTATTATATTCAGGGGCACAGTCTGCGGCAGTATTATATTCTGAGAACACAGAGTGGCAGTATTCTATTAAGAGGGTATAGTGTGTGGCAGGGTTATATTCAGGGGCACAGTGTGCGACAGTATTATATTCAGAGGACATAGTGTGTGGCAGGGTTAAATTCAGGGGCACAGTTTGTGGTAGTATATTCAGGGGACACAGTGCGTGGCATGGTTATATTCAAGGGGCACAGTGTATGACTGAGTTATGGCAGTATTATATATTTTAAAGCACAGTATGTGGCATTATTATATTCAAGGAATGCAGTATGTGGGAGTATTTTATGCAAGGAACACATGGGGCGATTTATCAAAACTTATGCAGAGGAAAAGTTGCCCAGTTGCCCATAGCAACCAATCAGATCGCTTCTTTTTTGGCCTCTGCAAAATTAATGAAGCAATCAGATAGGTTGCTATGGGCAACTGGGCAACTTTTCCTTTGCACAGGATATGATAAATCTCCCATACAGTGTGTGGAAGTATTATTTTCAGAGGACACAGTGTGTGGAGTAGTATTATATTCAGAGGGCACAGTGTGTGGCAGGGTTATATTTAGGGGGATGGGTGTATGGCAGTATTATTTTCCTGAGGGCACAGTGTGTGGCAGGGTTATATTCAGAGGACACAGTGTGTGGAGTAGTATTATATTCAGAGGGCACAGTGTGTGGCAGGGTTATATTCAGAGGGCACAGTGTGTGGCAGTATTATATTCAGAGGGTACAGTGTGTGGCAGGGTTATATTCAGAGGGTACAGTGTGTGGCAGGGTTATATTCAGAGAGCACAGTGTGTGGCAGGGTTATATTTAGGGGGCTGGGTGTATGGCAGTATTATTTTTCTGAGGGCACAGGATTATATTCAGGGGACACAATGTATAGAAGGGGTATATTCAAGAAACACAATGTATAGCAGTATTATGTTCAGGGAACACAGTGTATGATTTTCAGAAGCACAGTATGTGGCAGACTTATATTTAAGGAGCACAGTGGAGCAGGATTATAAGTGTGTGGCAGTATTATATTCAGAGGGTACAGTGTGTGGCAGGGTTATATTCAGAGGGTACAGTGTGTGGCAGGGTTATATTCAGAGGGCACAGTGTGTGGCAGGGTTATATTTAGGGGGCTGGGTGTATGGCAGTATTATTTTCCTGAGGGCACAGGATTATATTCAGGGGACACAATGTATAGAAGGGGTATATTCAAGAAACACAATGTATAGCAGTATTATGTTCAGGGGACACAGTGTATGATTTTCAGAAGCACAGTATGTGGCAGAATTATATTTAAGGAGCACAGTGGAGCAGGATTATAAGTGTGTGGCATTGTTATATTTAGGGAGCGCAGTACATGCAGTAAAATCTTACTACTTATGTAACATGCATCGTTCACCGTGACACACCTAAACAAGTCCAAACACCGGCTAATTCTTCCTCTGCGGCGGCAGTCTAGATAACATAATACACATGCCCCAGGGACACTGGCACCATCACAGGGATAATTCAGGGCTGGGCACTCACTTCTTACCAAGAGAACTGGTGATGCCAGCGGGGCATGTAACTTAAAACTAAAAAACCATCCAACCTGTGGCAAAACTACAACTCCCAGCATGTTTTAAATGAGTAATCTTTGCAGCCCTGCAGGTCGTTAAGGAATTGCACAATTCTCATAGTTCCCTAATGGAATACAGTGTATCCACAAAATCCCTTGTCAATCCCTCATCAGCCCTATATGAAGTTACTGGGGCCCGCTGCCATCTTCTTCCGCGTAGCCTGTGAGTCTGACATTGTCACCCACAGGCTGTGCCCTTTAGGAGTATAGCACCTAGGGAATGATACAGTGGGTGCCTGGGAACCCTAGGAATCCAAGCGGTCACCTGTAATCTGTACAGCAGCGTTAACCAACCAGGGTGTCTCCGGCTGTTGCAAAACTACAACTCCCAGCATGGCCGTACAGCTGAAGGGTGTCTGGCCATGCTGGGAGCTATAGTTTTGCAACAGCTGGAGGCACACTGGTTGGGAAACACTGTAGTAGAGGAAAATAACAAGTGTTCAATGTACCTGCAGTGCCTCCGCAGGGTAAATGAAGCATTACATGATCCTTATTACAATCAGTGGGTTGTATATGTTATGCATGCTTATTGCTGCTCCATTCTAATGGGAGACTGGGGTCTCCATTCTCAAGATTGTGGGGTGCCCAGCGCTGACTGCACCTCCTCCCCAGGAACAGCTACTTAACCCCTACCCTCTGGATAGTTGATAACTTTACAACTATAAAAGGGCACTCGGGCGGATGTTTTTTTCCCCAAAGATGCCTAAGCTGTATATACCTTCCCCACTCCCCCACTGCCTCTGGCCTGTGCTGCTCTCCTCTTCCGGGTGCTGGGGGTTAATAAGTCAATTGCTGCTAAGCCAATCACTGGCCGCAGTGGTGTTCCACCTCTGCCAATGATTGGCTGAGTGGCAACTGATGCGGGTGGCCCAGCCCTGGCCCCAGCCGCACTCCTTTTCCTGTTTATGTGGCCCAACGTCAAATTGCCCCTCAGCCAATCAATGTCTGAGAAGGGAAAATGCAGTAGCCAGTGATTGGTTGAGCAGCAAATGGCGTATTGGGCCCCTGCACTCAGAAGAGACCAGAGACTGGGAACAGTGCTACCAGAGGCTGGAAAGGAGCGGGGATGTTATGTAAAGCTGGATTTCTTTTGTGATTTTTTATTTTTTTAAGCAGATAGCCTGGGCATCTTTATAAAAATAAATAAATAAACAAAAAACTCTGTTGGAGTACCCCTTTAAAGGGATTGTTCAGGATAAGAAAAATGCTGCTACTCTTTTACAAAAACAGCACCACTCCACAGGTCATGTGTAATACTGCAGGCAGCTCAGGCCCATTCACTTTAATGGAGCCAAGCTGCAATACCATACACAACCTGTGGACAAGAGTGGTGCTGTTTTTGCAAGAAAGAAGCAGCATTTTTCCTATCCTAGACAACCCCTTTAAGTCCCTAGAGCCATTTACACCCTGTTCCAAATTATTATGCAAATTCTTTTTCTCATTTACCTAAATAATTGATGCAAATAACAGTCAGCCTAATTCTCGTGTTATCAACTATTTAAGAGCACAATTAAAATTTTACTGAACAAACCTCCTAATGATAACAGTAAACTTACAGTGCACTGCTCCAAATTATTATGTACAGTGGGGGAGATTTATCAAAACCTGTCCAAAGGAAAAGTTGCTGAGTTGCCCATAGCAACCAATCAGATCGCTTCTTTCATTTTGCAGAGGCCTTTTTAGAAATGAAAGAAGCGATCTGATTGGTTGCTATGGACAACTTAGCAACTTTTCCTCTAAATGGGTTTTGATAAATCTCCCCCAGTAAGTTTCAAAACACTTTCTAGGTTGTAAAGGACTGAAAATTGTAATTTGTTGTGTTTGCAGCACCAAAAGCTATTTCAATCAAACTTTTAACAACATTTTAACTTTTTAAACATTTTAATTGATCACGTTACATTATAACATAGGACCCCTTATTTGATAGCAGCTTCACAAGTCTGGCGTTCATTGAACTTGTGAGTTTTGTTTGAATTTGTTTGCAATATGCCAGAATAGTTTCCCAGAGCTGCTGTTTGGATGTAAACTGCCTCCCATCCTCATAGATCTTTTGCTTGAGGATGCTCCAAAGGTTCTCAATAGGATTGAGGTCCGGGGAGGATGGAGGACACACCATGACTTTCTCTCCTTTTATCCCCATAGCAGCCATTGATACAGAGGTATTCTTTGCAGCATGAGATGGTGCATTGTCATGCATGAAGATTATTTTATTACGGAAATCATAGTTCTTCCTTCTGTACTAGGGAAGAAAGTGGTCAGTCAGAAACTCCACATACTTTGCAGAGGTCATTTTTACATCTTCGGGGACCCTAAAGGGGCCGACCAGCTCTCTTCCCATGATTCTGGCCCCAAACATGACTCCACCGCCTTGCTGACATCGCTGCCTTGTTGGAACAGGGTGGGCGTTCCCCAACCATCCACTACTCTATCCATCTGGACCATCCAGGGTTGCACGGCACTCATCAGTGAACAGGACTGTTTGAACATTAGTCTTAATGTTTTTTCTGCCCAATGCAGAGGTTTCTGCTTGTGAGCATTGGTTAGTGGTGGCCGAATAGAAGGTTGTTTATGCACAGTTGCACGACTCTGAAGAACTCTACACCTTGATGTCCGTGGGACTCCAGAGGCACCAGCAGCTTCAAATATCTGTTTGCTGCTATGTAATGGTATTTTAGCAGCTGCTATCTTGATCTTCCTCAATGTGTCTTTATCTGCACAAACCTGTATGTGCTCACAAATCTCTTAATAGTGCGATGATAACGCTTAAGTTTTCATGAAATATCTAATGTTTTCATACCTCGTCCAAGGCATTGAACTATTTTTCTCTTTTTTGGCAGCAGAGAGATCCTTTTTCTTCCCCGTATTGCTTGAAAATGGTGTTCTGCTTAATAATGTGGAACACCCACCTTTAGTAGTTTTTCCTTAAATTGGGCTCACCTGGCAATCTTATTATAACAAGTGTCCGAGATTGTTTTCAGTGATCAAAAGAGCCTGAGACACAATGCCATCCATTGTGCTAAGACATCTTATCCGCTATCCAAAGGATAGGGGATAAGATGCCTGATCGCGGTGATCTTTCACGCAGCACCCGATACCATCAGCCCCCGATGCATGTTCGCTCTGGGTCTGATGACTGCCGATCACGGGGCCGGAGTATTGCGAGGTCATGGCTCTACCCCCGTGTGACGCCATGCTCCGTCCCCTCAATGCAAGCCTATGGGAGGGGGCGTGACAGCTGTGACATCACAATACTCCGGCCCCGTGATCGGCAGTCATCAGACCCGGAGCGAACATGCACCGGGGGCTGATGGTAACAGGGTGCTTCGTGAAAGATCACAGGGGTCCCGCCGTTGGGGACTCCCGCGATCAGGCATCTTATCCCCTATCCTTTGGATAGGGGATAAGATGTCTTAGCGCCGGAGTACCCCTTTAAACTGAAAAACTAAATATTTAATCTTTGTGACACTTACAATAAATTGCATAATAATTTGGAGCAGGGTGTAGAAATCTTTCTTTATATTTGTACAATTATTATGCTCATCAGATCATATCTTTATCATATCTTACATTATCAACAGTTAAATAAATCTCCCTAAATGCAATATCTGCTGATTTTAGATACATCCTAAGAGCTCAAAGTACATAGGTATACCGAGAGTGAGCACTTATTTTTTGGGGGCAAAGTTCTTCCTAGTATTGATACAGATGTCACAGGGCTGCATGCCTAAACTAATTTAAGCTGGGGTCACATCACCTTCAGGCTGTAAATCTAATAAATGTTGAGATACCTGAAAAAAAGTATGCCAATGTATACCATGCCGTCTTTTTGACAGTATTTCAATGTTAACCTTGGACATACAGTTGGAAAATGGTGTGATCAGCTACTGAGCATCCATATTTCCTAAATATAGACATTTACTTATGTAGGTTAAGACCAAAATTATATTACATGCAAAAACTGCAGGATGATGGGTGATGGTTGTTCTTTTTTTAAGAAAAATTCTGGAAACATTTAATGGGGTACTGCACCCCTCACTCAGAGCTGGGTTCAGTTACGGAGATCGTGGGGGGGGGGGGGGGGGGGGGGGTCCCAGTGATCAGCTACTTATCCCCTATCCTGTGGATAGGAGATAAGTTAATTTTGGCTGCAGTACCCCTTTAATAAAAGAAATAAACAAAACTACAGCAACTTCAGCCAAAAACCAAATCTAACAGATTTGCCGTCAATTAGTTCCATTCTAGACCATATTCATTTTTTTTTTTAATCTTAATTTTTATTATTTACAGTTACAATAAGAGAAGAAATAATAATACAACTCATACTCAATATTCCTCCCCTCTCTCTTCATTACAGAGTGGGGAGAAGAGGGAGAGGCGGAGGGAGGAATATTGATGAGCTGGGCGGTGCTGCGGCGGACGGCACTGACGTCAGAGTACCAGTTAACAACTCATTAGCATATACCGAAAATAGAAGATTATGGCAGAACGGTGCGGCGGAACTGGGCACGGTAAGCATGAAACTGATCAGCGTCCCCTCGCACCACCAGCCAGTACCGCTGGTTAGTTCGGGGGAGAAAGCTGACAGTTATCCTTTAAAGAATGGGAGAAAATCCACTTATTTCAATATTTGATTAAAGGAGTACTCCACTGGCCAGCCTTCCGGCTGTGCACGCGCAGCGGGGGTCTGCCACGCCCCCTCATGACAACAGGCCATGCCCCTCAATTCAAGTCTATGGGAGGGGGAACTTAATAAGGCTCCGCGATCGGATCATGGTAGCAAAAGAATATGGCAAAGAGAGCTTGGCCTAATAAACGATAGACAGTGGGATAGAATCTATAAAAGAATTAATCAAATATCTTCAAATAATAATCATAAAGTAGTACAATTTAATATTGTTTATAGGTTATACTATACCCCACTTTTTCTTTTTTAAATAGGTAAAAATCATTCAAGTAGTTGTCTGAAATGTGGGGAAGAAGGTGCAGGTTTTCTCCATATGTTTTGGGCATGTGTAAAAATTAAAGAATTTTGGATGGCTGTTTGTCTTGAGATAGAAAAAAAAATGGAGGATCAAACTAGCCCAGACCATATTAAAGGGATATTCCGGCTTTAGACATTTTATCCCCTATCCATAGGATAGGTAATAAGATGTCTGATTGCGGGGGGGCCTGCCACTGGGACCCCCCGAGATCTCCCTGCAGCACCCACACTATGTACGGAGCTGCGTCTCCAGGCTCGGAAACCGGAAGTTTCCGGGACTGGACATGTGACATAACACCACGCCCCCTTGTGACGTCAAGTCACGCCCCCTCCATTCGTGTCCATTTGTCTACACTGGGGCTGCACTACAGAAGAAGCTGGACGGTGCAAAGTTAAAGGGGTTAAAAAGGATTAGGAAAAGCTGAATTTTTCCTAAAACAGCACCACACTTGTCCACAGGGTGTGTGTGGTATTGCAGCGCAGTTCTATTGAAGTGATTGGAGCCAAGTTGTAATACCACACACAACCTGAGGACAGGGGCGTTGCTGTTTTGGGTTGTATGACATTAGAATAGTATTTCCCAACCAGGGTGCCTTCAGCTGTTGCAAAACTACAACACCCAGCATTCCGGGACAGCCGAAGGCATGCTGGGAGTTGTAATTTTGCAACAGCTGGAGACACCCTGGTTAGGAAACACTTGATTCACACGGAGCAATTTCCGAAATTTTCCAGGCGAGCATTCCACAAAAAAAATGCTGTGTGAACATACCCTAACAGGTTTTGAAAACAGCACTACTTTTGTTCACAGGCTGTGTCTGGTATTGCAAGAAGCACAACTCCAAATAAGTGAGGCTGAGCTGCCATACTGGTCGCAATCCGAGGAGCAGGGAGATGCTATTCGCTTTTTTTTTCTTCTAATGTTATGCAATCTTTGCTGCAATTAAAAATGGTGCTGCCACACCATATATACACCACACTGTATATTTTTAATTGTCTGTGAAAATACCGGAAAGTATGCACAAAAATATTATACCGCTACAAAAAAAATCTACTTTCGAAAATCCTGTGTCTGTTTCGAACTGCTTCACTTGTCCACTAGGTGGCGTCTCTGCACGTGTTGTAGAGGCTTCGCTTACAGACAGTGGCCTTGCTGAACAATTGCTGTAAAAAAAAAAGAAATAAAAAATAATAATAATAAAAAATAATATATATTTATATATATATATATATATATACACATATATTTATATATATATATATATATATATAAAGAACACATACCATTTATACCATACATGAAAAACTTAATAGATCTCCAAAATCTACAAATTAATTTTGCAACTGGAAAAAAATAAATAAAAAAATAAAATTTCTTTTATTTTAGAAGAAGTCGTCTAAGCTCAAGCGCTGAAGAATGGTGGACATCTTTCTGTCCAGGATTAATACAGCCAGCCGTGGCTATAAATGCGACAGCAGCCATTCGCAATCCAGATTTTTATAGGACCATCTATAGGGCCATGTATCTCAATTCAGAGCAAGCCCTTTACCCCATTGATCCACTTCAGTATTTCCTGACCAGTGTGCCTCCAGCTGTTGCAAAACTACAACTCCCAGCATGCCCGGACAGCCGAAGGCTGTCCGGGCATGCTGGGAGTTGTTGTTTTGCAACAGCTGGAGGCACACTGGTCAGGAAAACAGTGCTCCGCTCTATGGGGGACGATTCATCAAACTGTGCAGAGGAACAATGACGCAGTTGCTATAGCAATCAGATTCCATTGGTTGTTAAAGGAGTAGTCCAGTGGTGACTCAGTGGTGAACAACTTATCCCCTATCTTAAGGTTAGGGGATAAGTTGCAGATCGCGGGGGGTCCGACTGCTGGGGCCCCCTGCGATCTCCTGTACGGAGCCCCGACAGCCCGCGGGAAGGGGGCGTGTCGACCTCCGCACGAAGCGGCGGCCGACACGCCCCCTCAATACAACTCTATGGCAGAGCCGAAGTGCTGCCTTCGGCAATCTCCGGCTCTCCCATAGAGATGTATTGAGGGGGCGTGTCGGCTGCCGCTTCGTGCGGAGGTCGACACCCGCTATCTGGCCGGAGAGCTGGGGCCCTGTACAGAGAGATCGCAGGGGGCCCCAGCGGTCGGACCCCCCGCGATCTCAAACTTATCCCCTATCCTTAGGATAGGGGATAAGTTTTTCACCACTGGACTACCGCTTTAAGCTGATTGGTTGTTATGGGCGACCGCTGAGATTCCGTAGTGTGCGCTGTGCGGCGGAATCCCATTGACAGCACTGGGATTTCTGAGCAGAATTCCGCTCGGAAATTCCGAAGCGTGGACCCAGCTTTAGGGTTATGTTCACACAGAGGAATTTTTCTCGCTGGATTCCCTCAGTGGATCCGCCATCTCCAAAAATGATCTGAAATCGGCGCATAATAGGTTAAGCCTACATTTGTGCACCTATCCTGTTTTGGTGGGACGCTGACATGTACTGTCATAGGCAGCAGCGGACCCCACTGATTTCTATGGACGAACAGAGTCACCTTGGGGGAGATTTATCAAAACCTGTCCAGAGGAAAAGTTGCCCAGTTGCCCATAGCAACCAATCAGATCGCTTCTTTCACTTTGCAGAGAGGCCTTGTTAAAAATGAAAGGAGCAATCTGATTGGTTGCTATGGGCAACAGGGCAACCTTTCCTCTGCACAGGTTTTGATAAATCTCCCCCTCTAGTGACTATGTTGGGGACCTATGCGTTATTTTAAGAGGGCCGCCGCACTCAATGCGTGCCGCCGCACTTTTGAAATAGCGAATCGGTCCCAAATGGAGTCACTCCGTTCCGATTCAGCAGTCTCATTGCTGTCAATGGGATTCCGCTGCACAGTGCACATTACGGGATTTCGGAGACGACGGATATGACTAACGGGCACGAACGCAGTGTGAACCTACCTTTAAAGGGGTATATTTAAAGGGGTACTCCCCCCCCCCCCAGACATCTTATCCCCAAAGGATAGGGGATAAGATGTCTTATCACCGGGGTCCCGCCACTGGGGATCCCTGTGATCTCGGCTGCGGCACACCAGACATACGGTGCACAGAGCGAACTTTGCTCCGTGCCGGATGACTGGCAATGAGGGGAGGAGGGTCGTGACGTCACGAGCCTCCGGCGCTGCACCCAACGCTCTAAACGAACGCCGGGTGCAGCAGGGACATCACGGGGTGCCCCAGCGGTGGGGCCCCCGAGATCAGACATCTTATCCCCTATCCTTTGGATAGGGGATAAGATGTCTAGAGGGGGCGGCGGGGTCGAGTACCCCTTTAAATATACGCCTTTAAAGGTAGGTTCACACTGTGTCCGTGCCCCTGTAAGTTCACTTTGTGTTTGAGTACTCATGAAAACACATTACAAAATGCTAAAAAGTTTTTTTTTGCATGTGAAACACTGTGTGAGGGTACATCCACACGTACATTATCTGATGCACATTTGGTGTTAAAAGAATAGAAAAACAGAGTCAATTTTTTCCCCCAAAACAGCACCACAACGGTCCTCAGGTTGTGCCAGGTATTACAACTTTGCTCCATTCATTTCAATAGAACGGAGCTGCAATACTACACACAACCTAAGGACAGGGTGGCACTGTTTTTAAAAGAAATCAGTTCTGTTTTTCTAATCCTGGATAACGCCTTTAAGGGTATGTTCAGACTACGGATTATGAACGGAATCTCCGCACTGCGCCGTTACCATTGACGGCTATGCAGTGTTCGCGGACTTCCGCGCAAAGAATGAGCATTAATTCCGCTCGCAGCAGCCTCCTATTAAAGCGGTATTCCGGCCAGCTCCAGTCTTTGGCTGGAGTACCCCTTTAATTTCATTCGAAGTTGCGCTGCGCAGTCCACACCTCGGAATGTTCCGTAACAGAACTTAGGAGGAGGAACTGCTGCAGGTATAAGGGTAGGTTCACACTACATTAGTTGTATCCATATATATTGTTATCGGGAGCAGCGGACCCCATTGATATCTATGGCCAAACGGAGTCACCTAGTGACCTATGCGCTATTTGAAAAGGGGATCAGGCCACATTTATGTTAAAATTCAGCAAGAAAATTCCTCATTGTGGACATAACCCTAAGGCTGGGTTCACACTACAGAATTTCCGAGCGTAATTCTGTTTGGAAATCCCCCTCAGAGTTCCATTCCTGCGATTTAGCTGCATAGTGCACGCTATGGGATTTCGGCTGAAATTCCTCCTCCGAAAGAATGATCCCGGTAAGCCATTCGGCAGAATACATTGCTGGCTATGGGGACAGCAATGGCCGAGCGTTTCGGATTCAGTCGGTGACGGAGGCCCTCTGGATCAATGGTTGGAATATTTTGTAATGTGAACACAGCCTTAGGCCAGTGTTTCCCAACCAGGGTGCCTCCAGCTGTTGCAAAGCTACAACTTCTAGCATGCTCTGATAAGTAGCTGGGGGGGGGGGGGGGGCAGTCTCCCATTAGAATGGAGCAGCAGTAACATATACAACCCACTGGTTGTAATAAGCATCATGTAATTCTTCATTTACCCTGCGGAGGCACTGCAGGCACATTGGGCACTTGTTATGTTCCTTTACAGCAGTGTTTCCCAACTGGGGCGCCTCCAACTGTAGCAAAACTACAACTCCCAGTGTGCCCGGACCGCCAACGGCAACAGCTGGAGGCACCCTGGTTAGGAAACACTGCCTTAGGCTGTGTGCACACCGTCTTTGAACATTTTTTGGGTGATTTTACCAAAATCATGGCAAAATCGTGGAAAAATGCACCGTGTGTTAGGGTACGTTCACGTCTACAGGATCCTGCGCAGGATTTGTAACTGCAGATTAGAAGCTGTGCTCAGTCATTTAGTTTACATTGAAATCTGCAGCAGAAAATCCTGTGCATCAAATCTGCGTATGTGTGAACGTTCCCTTAAATTATAAAAAAAAAACAAAAAAAAAAAAAACACTGGCTGTCCGGGGACTTATCTGTTTTTTTTCCAGGAGGAACAACTGAGGAAAAGCCAACTATAAAGTTCTAAGGAAAGCAGAAGTATAAATGAGGAATACAGAGGCATGTCCGGGCATGCTAGGAGTTGTAGTTTTCCAACAGCTAGTGAGGCCTGACTGCACGATCAACTATATTCACCATGAAAGGGTTAAAGAACTCCTGAATGCTACAAAGTTACCGCCCCTCCCGCCGCCATTGGCTAACAGTTCACTAGGTGCTCGCCGATTGGCTGAGCGCGCCACGCCCCTTTGAGTGTAACAAGTTCCCTTATCATCGAGCGGGCCACGCCCACACCTTCCAGTTTGATGGCAACACGCTTCCAGACGTCACCTCTGCCCCTCGCCATTGGCTGCCGCTTCAGCCCCCGCCGGCCAATCAGCCACGGCTACGGTGACATCAGCTTAGCAACCATACCCCGGCACGCGCCGATATAGGGAGGGGGGCGTGGCCGGCTCGGGCGGTGAGTGGGTCCCCCCTCCTTCCCTGAATGCGTCTCCGCCTTCCTCACGGTGACGTCACCGACGAGCCGGGCGGCGATTGGTCGACCCTGACGGGCTCTTGCTGTTGCTGTGTGGGAAGAGACGGCTTTGGCGCTGCCGGTTTCTGATGAAGAGCCGGGAGAGGGGAAAGAGGGGTGAGTCACTTTATAAAGCCGCTCTCAGCACCTGCTCCGGTTCTCTGTGTCATAGCTGGACTCACTTCCAAACTCCGATGGCCATTTCTCAACCAGCCAGAGGGATTTCTGCAGCTCTTCCACCCCCTGTTTCACCCAAGCTACTTCGCGCTGTACTTGCTGGTAGTTGTAGTTCTCTATCGTGTAGTTTACGCTTCCTGTCTGGGCGAACCTTTTCCATGTCGAACTACAACTCCCGGCAGGCCCTGTGGCAGACTCGGGGCTCTTGATAAACAAGGCACTTCATCTCGCAGTGTGGTTGGTGGGCTGTGACCACGCCCCGCCTCTCTTCCTATTGGCTACTGTACCAGCCTGTCACCTGTTATTAGTGTGCCGCCGCCTACTTTTTCACCGTTAGCTGCCTGTGATTGGCTACTGTATGTGTTGCTCAAGCTTTTTTTCCGCCCGCTCATCATCAGGATCCGCCCCCGCTCGCTTCTTATTGGATGAGGACTCTGTCACTGCGCTAGTTGTGGGCTGTGATTGGTCGCCCTCTCCAGCTGTTCCTGCTTCATTCACCATTTTGTCTCCTGGAGTAAGGGGGCCAGGCAGCAGTGTGTGGATGTCCGTGAGTGAGGGCCAGGTGAGTGTCCGCGGCTCCCCTCCGGTCACCTAAAGCTTCGCCTCCCCGCCTGGACGTGTGCACGGGATGCCCGGCACTGTGTGCTCTCCCCCGTGTGTAGTCACCGCTTCAGCCTCCTATTGTGTGTGCAATGTCCCAGCAGCTGCTGCAGCCTCTGTCTGTGTCCTCCTCACCCCTCCTGTCTGTCCCCTTGTACCGGCCATCAGCAGTCATCTGGGATGGGGGGATAGGCAGGGTGTGCAGGGACTTGTAGTCCTCCCTTTGATGTTTATGACACATACATAGCACAGGGCTCCATGACGGAAACTTACAGGGCAAATGATCGTATACGTAATACATGGTTAGGGGATGTCACACACTATTCATCATCCACCATGTACTGTACTATGTATACTACACACTATTCATCATCCACCATGTACTGTACTATGTATACTACACACTATACATCATCCACCGTATACTACACACTACATCATCCACCGTATACTACACACTATACATCATCCACTATATATACTACACACTATACATCATCCACCGTATACTACACACTACATCATCCACCGTATACTACACACTGTACATCATCCACTATATATACTACGTATACTAAACACTATACATAGTCCACTATATATACTACGTATACTACACACTATACATCATCCACTATGTACTGTACTATGTATAATACACACTATACATCATCCACTATATATACTACGTATACTAAACACTATACATAGTCCACTATATATACTACGTATACTACACACTATACATCATCCACTATGTACTGTACTATGTATAATACACACTATACATCATCCACTATATACTACACACTACATCATCCACTATATATACTACACACTACATCATCCACCGTATACTACACACTATACATCATCCACCGTATACTACACACTATACATCATCCACTATGTACTGTACTATGTATAATACACACTATACATCATCCACTATATACTACACACTATACATCATCCACTATATATACTACACACTATACATCATCCACTATATACTACACACTATACATCATCCACTATATATACTACACACTATACATCATCCACTATATACTACACACTATACATCATCCACTATATACTACGTATACTAAACACTATACATAGTCCACTATATATACTACGTATACTACACACTATTCATCATCCACCATGTACTGTACTATGTATACTACACACTACATCATCCACCGTATACTACACACTATTCATCATCCACCATGTACTGTACTATATATACTACACACTACATCATCCACCGTATACTACACACTATTCATCATCCACCATATATACTACACACTATACATCACCACTATATATACTACTCACTATACATCATCCACCATGTACTGTACTATGTATACTACACACTATACATCATCCACTATATATACTACGTATACTAAACACTATACATAGTCCACTATATATACTACGTATACTACACACTATACATCATCCACCATATACTACACACTATACATCATCCACTATATATACTACGTATACTAAACACTATACATAGTCCACTATATATACTACGTATACTACACACTATACATCATCCACTATATATACTACATACTATACATCATCCACCATGTACTGTACTATGTATACTACACACTATACATCATCCACCGTATACTACACACTGTACATCATCCACCGTATACTACACACTATACATCATCCACCGTATACTACACACTATACATCATCCACCGTATACTACACACTGTACATCATCCACCGTATACTACACACTATTCATCATCCACTATATATACTACGTATACTACACACTATACATCATCCACCGTATACTACACACTATTCATCATCCACCATGTACTGTACTATGTATACTACACACTATACATCATCCACTATATATACTACGTATACTAAACACTATACATAGTCCACTATATATACTACGTATACTACACACTGTACATCATCCACTATATATACTACACACTATACATCATCCACAATATATACTACACACTATACATCATCCACTATATATACAACACACTATACATAATCCACTATATATACTACACACTACATCATCCACCGTATACTACACACTATTCATCATCCACTATATATACTACACACTATTCATCATCCACTATATATACTACGTATACTACACACTACATCATCCACCGTATACTACACACTATACATCATCCACCGTATACTACACACTATTCATCATCCACCATGTACTGTACTATGTATACTACACACTATACATCATCCACTATATATACTACGTATACTAAACACTATACATAGTCCACTATATATACTACACACTATACATCATCCACCATGTACTGTACTATATATACTACACACTATACATCATCCACTATATATACTACACACTATACATCATCCACTATATATACTACGTATACTACACACTGTACATCATCCACTATATATACTACACACTATACATCATCCACTATATATACTACACACTATACATCATCCACTATATATACTACGTATACAACACACTATACATAATCCACTATATATACTACACACTGTACATCATCCACTATATATATACTACACACTATACATCATCCACTATATATACTACACACTATACATAATCCACCATATACTACACACTATACATCATCCACTATATATACTACGTATACTACACACTATACATAATCCACCATGTACTGTACTATGTATACTACACACTATACATCATCCACCATATACTACACACTATACATCATCCACTATATATACTACACACTATACATCATCCACTATATATACTACACACTATACATCATCCACTATATATACTACGTATACTAAACACTATACATAGTCCACTATATATACTACGTATACTACACACTGTACATCATCCACTATATATACTACACACTATACATCATCCACAATATATACTACACACTATACATCATCCACTATATATACAACACACTATACATAATCCACTATATATACTACACACAACATCATCCACCGTATACTACACACTATTCATCATCCACTATATATACTACACACTATTCATCATCCACTATATATACTACGTATACTACACACTACATCATCCACCGTATACTACACACTATACATCATCCACCGTATACTACACACTATTCATCATCCACCATGTACTGTACTATGTATACTACACACTATACATCATCCACTATATATACTACGTATACTAAACACTATACATAGTCCACTATATATACTACACACTATACATCATCCACCATGTACTGTACTATATATACTACACACTATACATCATCCACTATATATACTACACACTATACATCATCCACTATATATACTACGTATACTACACACTGTACATCATCCACTATATATACTACACACTATACATCATCCACTATATATACTACACACTATACATCATCCACTATATATACTACGTATACAACACACTATACATAATCCACTATATATACTACACACTGTACATCATCCACTATATATATACTACACACTATACATCATCCACTATATATACTACACACTATACATAATCCACCATATACTACACACTATACATCATCCACTATATATACTACGTATACTACACACTATACATAATCCACCATGTACTGTACTATGTATACTACACACTATACATCATCCACCATATACTACACACTATACATCATCCACTATATATACTACACACTATACATCATCCACTATATATACTACACACTATACATCATCCACTATATATACTACGTATACTACACACTACATAATCCACCATGTACTGTACTATATATACTACACACTATACATCATCCACTATATATACTACACACTATACATCATCCACTATATATACTACGTATACTACACACTGTACATCATCCACTATATATACTACACACTATACATCATCCGCTATATATACTACACACTATACAAAATCCACTATATATACTACACACTGTACATCATCCACTATATATATATTACACACTATACATCATCCACTATATATACTACACACTATACATCATCCACTATATATACTACACACTATACATCATCCACTATATATACACTACGTATACTACACACTATACATAATCCACCATGTACTGTACTATATATACTACACACTATACATCATCCACTATATATACTACACACTATACATCATCCACTATATATACTACGTATACTACACACTGTACATCATCCACTATATATACTACACACTATACATCATCCACTATATATACTACGTATACAACACACTATACATAATCCACTATATATACTACACACTGTACATCATCCACTATATATATACTACACACTATACATCATCCACCATATACTACACACTATACATCATCCACTATATATACTACGTATACTACACACTATACATAATCCACCATGTACTGTACTATGTATACTACACACTATACATCATCCACTATATATACTACACACTATACATCATCCACCATATACTACACACTATACATCATCCACCATATACTACACACTATACATCATCCACTATATATACTACACACTATACATCATCCACTATATACTACACACTATACATCATCCACTATATATACTACGTATACTACACACTATACATAATCCACCATGTACTGTACTATGTATACTACACACTATACATCATCCACTATATATACTACACACTATACATCATCCACCATATACTACACACTATACATCATCCACCATATACTACACACTATACATCATCCACTATATATACTACACACTATACATCATCCACCATATACTACACACTATACATCATCCACCATATACTACACACTATACATCATCCACTATATATACTACACACTATACATCATCCACTATATACTACACACTATACATCATCCACTATATATACTACGTATACTACACACTATACATAATCCACCATGTACTGTACTATGTATACTACACACTATACATCATCCACTATATATACTACACACTATACATCATCCACCATATACTACACACTATACATCATCCACCATATACTACACACTATACATCATCCACCATATACTACACACTATACATCATCCACCATATACTACACACTATACATCATCCACCATATACTACACACTATACATCATCCACCATATACTACACACTATACATCATCCACCATATACTACACACTATACATCATCCACCATGTACTGTACTATGTATACTACACACTATACATCACCACTATATATACTACTCACAATACATACTACACACTATACATCATCCACCATATACTACACACTATACATCATCCACTATACATCATCCACCATATACTACACACTATACATCATCCACCATATACTACACACTATACATCATCCACCATGTACTGTACTATGTATACTACACACTATACATCATCCACCATGTACTGTACTATGTATACTACACACTATACATCACCACTATATATACTACTCACAATACATACTACACACTATACATCATCCACCATATACTACTCACTATACATCATCCACCATATACTACTCACTATACATCATCCACCATATACTACTCACTATACATCATCCACCATATACTGCACACTATACATCATCCACCGTATACTGCACACTATACATCATCCACCGTATACTACACACTATACATCATCCACTATATATACTACACACTATACATCATCCACCGTATACTACACACTATACATCATCCACCGTATACTACACACTATACATCATCCACCGTATACTACACACTATACATCATCCACCGTATACTACACACTATACATCATCCACTATATATACTACACACTATACATCATCCACTATATATACTACACACTATACATCATCCACTATATATACTACACACTATACATCATCCACTATATATACTACACACTATACATCATCCACCGTATACTACACACTATACATCATCCACCGTATACTACACACTATACATCATCCACCGTATACTACACACTATACATCATCCACCGTATACTACACACTATACATCATCCACCGTATACTACACACTATACATCATCCACCGTATACTACACACTATACATCATCCACCGTATACTACACACTATACATCATCCACTATATATACTACACACTATACATCATCCACCGTATACTACACACTATACATCATCCACCGTATACTACACACTATACATCATCCACCGTATACTACACACTATACATCATCCACCGTATACTACACACTATACATCATCCACCGTATACTACACACTATACATCATCCACCGTATACTACACACTATACATCATCCACCGTATACTACACACTATACATCATCCACCGTATACTACACACTATACATCATCCACCGTATACTACACACTATACATCATCCACCGTATACTACACACTATACATCATCCACCGTATACTACACACTATACATCATCCACCGTATACTACACACTATACATCATCCACCGTATACTACACACTATACATCATCCACCGTATACTACACACTATACATCATCCACCGTATACTACACACTATACATCATCCACCGTATACTACACACTATACATCATCCACCGTATACTACACACTATACATCATCCACCGTATACTACACACTATACATCATCCACTATATATACTACACACTATACATCATCCACTATATATACTACACACTATACATCATCCACCATATACTATGTATACTACATGGCTGTAATGTCTATATTATATACTTCACACTTATTACATAGTTATGATGTCTATATTATATACTGCACATTATTACATAGCTATGATGTCTATATTATATACTGCACATTATTACATAGCTGTGATGTCTATATTATACACACTTATTACATAGCTATGATGTCTATATTATATACTGCACACTTATTACATAGCTATGATGTCTATATTATATACTGCACACTTATTACATAGCTATGATGTCTATATTATATACTGCACACTTATTACATAGCTATGATGTCTATATTATATACTGCACACTTATTACATAGCTATGATGTCTATATCATACACACTTATTACATAGCTATGATGTCTATATTATACACACTTATTACATAGCTATGATGTCTATATTATACACACTTATTACATAGCTGTGATGTCTATATTATACACACTTATTACATAGCTGTGATGTCTATATTATACACACTTATTACATAGCTGTGATGTCTATATTATACACACTTATTACATAGCTATGATGTCCTATATTATACACACTTATTACATAGCTGTGATGTCTATATTATACACACTTATTACATAGCTATGATGTCTATATTATACACACTTATTACATAGCTGTGATGTCTATATTATACACACTTATTACATAGCTGTGATGTCTATATTATACACACTTATTACATAGCTGTGATGTCTATATTATACACACTTATTACATAGCTGTGATGTCTATATTATACACACTTATTACATAGCTATGATGTCTATATTATATACTGCACACTTATTACATAGCTATGATGTCTATATTATATACTGCACACTTATTACATAGCTGTGATGTCTATATTATACACACTTATTACATAGCTATGATGTCTATATTATACACACTTATTACATAGCTATGATGTCTATATTATACACACTTATTACATAGCTGTGATGTCTATATTATACACACTTATTACATAGCTATGATGTCTATATCATATACTGCACACTTATTACATAGCTGTGATGTCTATATTATATACACACTTATTACATAGCTGTGATGTCTATATTATACACACTTATTACATAGCTATGATGTCCTATATTATACACACTTATTACATAGCTGTGATGTCTATATTATACACACTTATTACATAGCTATGATGTCTATATTATATACTGCACACTTATTACATAGCTGTGATGTCTATATTATATACTGCACACTTATTACATAGCTATGATGTCTATATTATATACTGCACACTTATTACATAGCTATGATGTCTATATTATACACACTTATTACATAGCTATGATGTCTATATTATACACACTTATTACATAGCTGTGATGTCTATATTATATACACACTTATTACATAGCTGTGATGTCTATATCATATACTGCACACTTATTACATAGCTGTGATGTCTATATTATATACACACTTATTACATAGCTATGATGTCTATATCATATACTGCACACTTATTACATAGCTGTGATGTCTATATTATATACACACTTATTACATAGCTATGATGTCTATATTATACACACTTATTACATAGCTATGATGTCCTATATTATACACACTTATTACATAGCTGTGATGTCTATATTATATACACTTATTACATAGCTATGATGTCCTATATTATACACACTTATTTCATAACTATACTGTCTTTGTAATAAAACACACACACACACACACACACACACACACACATATATATATATATATATATATATATATATATATAAAAAATGACATGGAGCCTGTGATGTGAATATTAAATGTTACATTAAATATGATTATTACATGTTATATACGTATTACATCAGTGTTTCCCAACCAGGGTGCCTCCAACTGTGGCAAAACTACCACTCCCAGCATGCCCGGACAGCCGTAGGCGCTGGGAGTTGTAATTTTGCAATATCTGGAGGTCCAAAACTGCATAGTACATGCATAAGATGTCTGTATCACACACAGCGTATTGTCTGTATATATGTTCTTTACACTGTACATATAACGTACATATTTTGTGCCTTCTCCCGGCGCGCATTACATTTATGGCATGCACATTACATGTGACTTATGAAAGTCGTGTATATTGACCGTATTATGTATCTCACAGGCAATATAGGGGGAGATTTATCAGAACCTGTACAGAGGAAAAGTTGCCCATAGCAACCAATCGGATCACTACTTTCATTTTCAGAGGCCCTTTAAAAAAATGAAAGAAGCGATCTGATTGGTTGCTATGGGCAACTGGGCAACTTTTCCTCTGGACGGGTTTAGATAAATCTCCCTTATGTATATACCGCCTATAACGTATACAGCAAATACTAGCATTACCTGATGTATTGTGACACATCTATTGCGTAGTTTATACATAGAACATACGTGTTATATACCTGGTGTGTGTATAATTGTGCACTACATCCGTATCGGGTGTGTACATGTGATATGTATTAGGTATGACACAGTATATATGCCAGGATGTGTGTATTACATGTGATGCAGTGTGTATATATATATATGTGTATGATGTTATGACACAACATTGCTCCACACATAGTTGTGTATACAGAACACACAATGTATATTCATAGGATGTGAACATTAGATGTGATGGCACAACATCTATCTAACTAAGGCTGCGTTCACACTATATAAAAATACCTCCGTTCTAAACGCCCTTTATAAAAACCCTGGAAATCGGCCGTTCGAAAATCCCATTATAGTCTATGGGATTCTTCCAATAGCCGTTTTAACCCGTTATTAATAACGCCCATTATTTTATGACGGACGAATGAACAAAATAATGCATGCACTATCGCCCGTCACAAAATAACGACTGTTATTAATAACGGGTGATAACGGGTTAAAACGGCTATTGGAAAAATCCCATAGACTATAATGGGATTTTTGAACGGCCGATTTCCAGGGTTTTTATAAAGGGCGTTTATAACTGAGGTATTTTTATAGTGTGAAAGCAGATATATATATATATATATATATATATATATATATATATATATATATATATATAATGTCCAAGGAGGAAGACAGCACTAGTCCCTGCTCTTATGCCCGTGACCATCCGGATAACCAGTCCAGATATAGAACATCCAATAGGTATAGGTCACAGCAAAAAGTATGCAGACTCCCAATTTCAAAAAGGCTGTGGTCTTTATTTAGGTCATCAGCAGTGCAACGTTTCGGCTATAGTGTCAGTGCTTGACAAAGGCTACACTATAGCCGAAACGTTGCATTGCTGATGACCTAAATAAAGACCACAGCCTTTTTGAAATTGGGAGTCTGCATACTTTTTGCTGTGACCTATACCTATTGGATATATATATATATATATATATATATATATATATATATATATATATACACATCTCCTATCTATCATTATTTATCTGTATCTATATCGATCTATTATATCTATATCTATCATATCTGTATATCATATATATATATATTATATTATATAGAGGTGTGTGTATGTATGTAAATATATTAGTCCAGAGTTTCCCAACCAGGGTGCCCCCAGCTGTTCGGCTGTCTGGGCATGCTGGGAGCTGTAGTTTTGCAACAGCTGGGGGCACCCTTGTTGGGAAACGCTGGCCATAGTGTAATGGCCACTATATATGCTGTGCAGTGGACCTACATGTATTTATATAAATCTCTACATTTTATATCGTGAATTGCGCATGACGCATCCCATTTCTTAACCCTTTCTGCCGTCACTTCTTATCCAGCTGGCATCGCCCCGATGTGGGTCACGATTTCCTTTTATTCTACAAGCAGTAGGTTGGACCCATGTTCCCTACTGTGTAGCACTATGTAGCCACAGGGGGCGTGCTGGTGAGGAGCATACGTGGTCTTAAAGGGTAACGCTTTGATGTGAAAAACGCGTTTTTTTTTATTTATTTTTTTAATGGGGGGGGGTTAGGTACAACAGGCAGGGGGGGGGCCCTCTACATTGCCTGTGGGCTACCAGTTTGGAGCACAGTCTACTATATAATGGAAGGGAGTGATTCGAAGTTGTGGAGAATTAAGTTTAAAGCCCATCAGGGTTGTGGAAAAGCTGGGCTCCTTACACCTTGTATAAATAAAGTCAGTTCCTTGTGTTTTTTATTTTTATATATATATATATTTTTTGAGTTGTTGTTTGTTTTACACGGTGACGCAGTCGATGGCGCAATCTTACCCCTATCCCGAGTCGTTGTAACATACCACGGGGGCGAGCCGGCCCACATCCAGGACCTCGGCCGTGCTGTGCCATGTGGCAAAGAATGTGGGTGTTGCCCACTCGGCCATCTCACATTCTCCGAGTTATTATTACCCGACTGCGAGGAGGATAAATAAATCTGCACCGAGTACACACACACACACACACACGGCCTTTGTCTCCTGCAGGAAGCCAGAGCTGCTGCCGTGTGATTAACCGTGCAGGATGCGAAGGGTTAACTTCTGAATCCCGACCCTGGCGTATCTGCTGTAAAACTCGGCTCACCGTAAATAATCATTTCCAGGGTAATTGCTCCATCTTCCCTACGTCAGAGATCTAGTGCGGTCACGTATACAGGGTATAAAGGCACTGCTGGCTTTCCTGTGTTGCAAAGGGGGATATGCAGCAGAGGCGAGTTGGTCGTTGGCCGCTTGACGCAACTCTTGGCGATATTACAATGTATTATCCACAGATTTACATGGGACTGCATGTGAACCTACCATACCATCTTCACACGCACTCTTAAAGGACACAGTCACATAGGACCTGCAGGTGAACCTACTTCACGGGTCTTCGCGTGCGCGCTTAAAGGACATAGCGACATACGGATGCAGGTGAACCCACTACACCGTCTCCATGCATACACTTAAAGGACACGGTCAGCTCGCCTACATCTGCGCACAGGGAATTATTATGTAGGGAGAGGATGTGATGATCCCCGGTGAAGGGAGGATGTGGTGAACACAAAGACCTGTTAATCATTAGGGTGACAGCGTATTTAGTGTGACAGCGTATCACTGCTATAAGGTCAGAGGGTTGTCTACAACAGCAGAGCCAAGAGAAGTGCTCACGGGGCACGCCAGTCACTATCACAGTGCAAAGTGGGTGTGAATATGGGCGTTGTATTAATGGGGGTCACAGGTATAAGAAAAAGTGTGAGCTAGATCACCAGTACAGTGCAAAGTAGACGTGAATATGAGTGGGATAATAGTGGGATCACTAGTATGGTGTAAGAAAAGATGAGACACTGAGTGAGGTAGTGATGGGATCACTAGTGTAGTGCAAAGTAGATGTGAGTGAGCGAGATATTAGTGGGATCACTAGTGTAGTGCAAAGTAGATGTGAATATGAGTGGGATAATAGTGGGATCACTAGTATGGTGTAAAAAAGGATGAGACACTGAGTGAGGTAGTGATAGGATCACTATTATAGAGCAAAGTAGATGTGAGTGAGATATTAGTGGGATCACTAGTGTAGTGTAAAGTAGATGTGAGTGAGCGAGATATTAGTGGGATCACTAGTGTAGTGTAAAGTAGATGTGAGTGAGCGAGATATTAGTGGGATCACTAGTGTAGTGCAAAGTAGATATGAATATGAGCGAGATATTAGTGGGATCACTAGTGTAGTGCAAAGTAGATGTGAGTGAGATATTAGTGGGATCACTAGTGTAGTGCAAAGTAGATATGAATATGAGCGAGATATTAGTGGGATCACTAGTGTAGTGCAAAGTAGATGTGAGTGAGATATTAGTGGGATCACTAGTGTAGTGCAAAGTAGATATGAATATGAGCGAGATATTAGTGGGATCACTAGTATGGTGTAAAAAAAGGATGAGTATGAGTGAGGTAGTGATGGGATCACTATTATAGTGCAAAGTAGATGTGAGTATGCATGGGATAATAATGGGATGATCACTAGTATAGTGCAAAGTAGATACAAATACGAGCGAGATATTAGTGGGATCACTAGTATAGTGTAAAAAAGTTTGAGAATATAGAGTGAGGGAGTGATAGGATCACTAGTATAGTGCACAGTAGATATGAATATGAGTGAGATATTAGTGGGATCATTAGTATAGTGCAAAGAAGATGTGAGTATGCGCGGGATAATAATGGGATGATCACTTGTATAGTGCCAAGTAGATATGAGTATGAGCGAGATATTAGTGGGATCCATAGTATAGTGCAAAGTAGATGTGAATATGAGTGAGGTATTAATGGGATCACCAGTGTACTGCGCAGTAGATGTGAATATGAGCAGGATATTAGTGGGATCGCTAGCAAAGTGGATGTGAATTTGCGTGAGAAATTGATCACTAGAATAGTGCAAAATGAATGTTAGCATTAGCAAAGTATTATCGAGGTCACTAGTGCTATGCACAGTAAAAGTAACTGGGTAGGGTATTAATGGTATCACAAGTATAGTGCCAAGTAGTTTTGAGAATGGGGACATTAATGTGGTGCAGAGTAAAGGGGAATATGAGAGAGGTATTGTTGTGATCACTAGTGTAGTGCAAATTGAATAAATATAAACGAGATGTTAATGATGTAACCAGTGTAGTCTAAAGTAGATGTGAATATGAGCAGGAGGATCCTTAGTATAGTGCGAAGTGGAAGTGAATATAAGTGAGGTAATGATGTGATCACTAGTATAGTGCGAAGTGAATGAATTATGAATGGGATCACTAGTATAGTGCGAAGTGAATGAATTATGAATGGGATCACTAGTGTTGTGCAAGGTGGAAGTCATTGTGGTATTAGTGGGATCCACACATCTAGTGCTCGCTGGATGAGAATATGAATGAGGTGTGAATGGGATCACTAGGATAGTGCAGAGTGAATGTTGAATGGCCCTAGATATTGTGAATATTTGCAGAGATTTATCAAAACCTGGGCAGAGGAAGAGTGGTGTAGTTGCCCATAGCAACCAATCAGATTGCTTCTTTCATTTTCCACAGGCCTCTAAAGAGGCCTGTGGAAAATGAAAGAAGCAATCTGATTGGTTGCTATGGGCAACTGCACCACTCTTCCTCTATACAGGTTTTGATAAATCTCCCCCATTGAGAGCAATAGTGTAAAGGAATCATGAGGAATGTGAATG
>NC_079198.1:16135498-16172998 GCF_029499605.1 Hyla sarda | reverse complement strand
AGCATTGACCGGTCTTCCTACCTAAACCTTGGGGGAGAGGAAAAACAACAATGACTCTGTCAACCTCATATCCTGTTCTCGTATCTTCTCCTCATATCCCTGTTCTCGTATCCTCTCCTCATATCCCTGTTCTCGTATCTTCTCCTCATATCTCTGTTCTCGTATCCTCTCCTCATATCCCTGTTCTCATATCTTCTCCTCATATCCCTGTTCTCATATCTTCTCCTCATATCCCTGTTCTCGTATCTTCTCCTCATATCCCTGTTCTCGTATCTTCTCCTCATATCCCTGTTCTCGTATCCTCTCCTCATATCCCTGTTCTCATATCTTCTCATATCCCTGTTCTCGTATCTTCTCCTCATATCCCTGTTCTCGTATCTTCTCCTCATATCTCTGTTCTCGTATCCTCTCCTCATATCCCTGTTCTCATATCCTCTCCTCATATCCCTGTTCTCGTATCCTCTCCTCATATCCCTGTTCTCGTATCTTCTCCTCATATCTTCTCCTCATATCCCTGTTCTCGTATCCTCTCCTCATATCCCTGTTCTCGTATCCTCTCCTCATATCCCTGTTCTCATATCTTCTCCTCATATCCCTGTTCTCGTATCTTCTCCTCATATCCCTGTTCTCGTATCTTCTCCTCATATCTCTGTTCTCGTATCCTCTCCTCATATCCCTGTTCTCGTATCTTCTCCTCATATCTCTGTTCTCGTATCCTCTCCTCATATCCATGTTCTCGTATCTTCTCCTCATATCCCTGTTCTCATTTCTCGTCCTCATATCCCACATCCTTATATCTTCTCATATCCCGACCTCATATCCCGACCTCATATCCCGACCTCATATCCCCATCCTCTGCACTAACTTTTCTCTTCAACTGTCTGCCGGACAGTCGATATGATGTTTTTTAAGTCCCGGGCAATCTCTGCAGACCCAGAGTAATGTGATCAGGAGATGTACCTCTCCATCTGTTTGGTAGTTATGCTCCAATATACACACAAACACACACACACAAAGTCATGGGCGTAAATGTCGGCACCTCTGAAATTTTTCTAGAAAATGAAGTATTTCCCTCAGAAAAGGATTGCAGTAACACATGTTTTGCTATACACTTGTTTATTCCCTTTGTGTGTATTGGAACTAAACCAAAAGAGGGAGGAAAAAAAGCAAATTGGACATAATGTCACCAAACTCCAAAAATGGGCTGGACAAAATTATTGGCACGCTTTCAAAATTGTGGAAAAATAAGATGGTTTCACGCATGTGATGCTCCTTTAAACTCACCTGGGGCAAGTAACAGGTGTGGGCAATATAAAAATCACATCTGAAAGCAGATAAAAAGGAGAGAAGTTCACTTAGTCTATGCATTGTGTGTGCCACACTAAGCATGGGCAACAGAAAGAGGAGAAGAGAACTGTCTGAGGATTTGAGAACCAAAATTGTGGAAAAATATCAACAATCTCAAGGTTACAAATCTTTGGCCACAATGCGCAACATTATCAAGAAGTTTGCAACCCATGGCACTGTAGCTAATCTCCCTGGGCGTGGACGGAAGAGAAAAATTTATGAAAGGTGTGAATGCAGGATAGTCCGGATGGTGGATAAGCAACCCCAAACAAGTTCCAGAGATATTCAAGCTGTCCTGCAGGCTCAGGGAGCATCAATGTCAGCGCGAACTATCCGTCGACATTAAAATGAAAGGAAATGCTATGGAGGAGACCCAGGAGGACCCCACTATGGAGGAGACCCAGGAGGACCCCACTATGGAGGAGACCCAGGAGGACCCCACTATGGAGGAGACCCAGGAGGACCCCACTGCTGACACAGAGACATAAAAAAGCAAGACTACATTTTGCCAAAATGAACTTGAGTAACCAAAATCCTTCTGGGAAAACATCTTGTGGACAAAGGAAATCAATATAGAGCTTTTTTGTAAAGCGCATCATTCTACTGTTTACCGAAAACGGAATGAGGCCTACAAAGAAAAGAACACAGTACCTACAGTGACATATGGTGGAGGTCAATGATGTTTTGGGGTTGTTTTGCTGCCTCTGGCACTGGGGGCCTTGAATGTGTGCAAGGCATCATGAAATCTGAGGATTACCAACATATTTTGGGTCGACACTACAGCCCAGTGTCAGAAAGCTGGGTTTTCGTCCGAGATCTTGGGTCTTCCAGCAGGACAATGACCCCAAACATACATCAAAAAGCCCCAGAAATGGATGGCAACAAAGCGCTGAAGAGTTCTGAAGTGGCAGCAATGAGTCCAGATCTAAATCCCATTGATCACCTGTGGAGAGATCTTAAAATTGCTGTTGGGAAAAGGCGCCTTCCAATAAGAGAGACCTGGAGCAGTTTGTAAAGGAAGAGTCCAACATTCCGGCTGAGAGGTGTAAGAAGCTTATTGATGGTTATAGGAAGCCACTGATTTCAGTTATTTTTTCCAAAGGGTATGCAACCAAATATTAAGTTAAGGGGCCAATAATTTTGTCCAGCACATTTTTTTTTAGTTTGGTGTGGAATTATGTCCAATTTGCTTTTTTTCTTCCCTTTTTTGGTTTATTTCCAATACACACAAAGGGAATAAACATGTGTATAGCAAAACATGTGTTACTGCAACCCTTTTCTGTGAGAAATACTTAATTTTTTAGAAAAATTTCAGGGGTGCCAACATTTACGGCCATGACTGTATATACACACGCTATGGGGTGATTTATCAAAACCCTTGAAGAGGAAAAGTCCAGTTGCCCATAGCAACCAAACAGATCGCTTCTTTCATTTTTTAGAGGCCTTTTCAAAAATGAAAGAAGCAAGCAGATTGGTTGCTATTGATAACTGGTCATCTTTCCCTCTACACAGGTTTTGATAAATCTCCACCATTGATCCTGATTTGTCAAAATGTGCGAGAGAAAAAGTGGAAGGATTTTGCCCATTGCAACCAATCACACTTTACCATACCTTATTAAGATAGGAAAGCTACGGTTTTTGGTACGCGAAAAAATGGACACAACCTGATGCATCTTTTGGCATTCGGTTTTAAATGGAGAGTCAATACGTGCGGTTTTCACATTGAAAACTTATACGGGAACTGTATTGCAAAAACGTGGTGTAAATCCAGCCTTATTCTAAATTGTCATTGGTTGTGTGTCCAATCATAGACAGGACTGCTTCATCTGGATATGAGAGAGATGAAAGAACCCCTTTAAGTCACCTTTTCCCAACCTGTGACTCTCCAGCTGTTGCAAAACAACAACTCCCTTCATGCTCTGACAGATTTGGCGGCTTCCATGCTCTAGGACAGTGGTCTCCAACCTGTGACTCTCCAGCTGTTGCAAAACTTCAATTCCTATTATGCCCTGGCGGCCTTTGGTCTGTCTTCAGCTGAAGAGCCACAGGTTGGGGAATGCTACTTTGTCATATTTTTACCAAGCTTTCGGGTGTGTGTCACTATAATGCTGTGCTTCCCGTTTCCTGTCCTGATTTTCTTATTTTTTCTTTTGAAGGTGCCGTCTTTCAGAGAGAGAACCCCCGAAGATGAAACCTGTAAAGAAAGCTGCAGGTCCAGGAAACAGCAAAGCATCAAACTCCACCCGCAGCAAGAAACAGAAAAGAAAGGTGGAGGAAGGGAGGCAGGAGGAAGAGGCTACAGAGGAGGAGGCATCGGAGGAAGCAGTCGAGGATTCGGGACCCCACCTGGCATTCGTAGGTGCGAGGAAGATGCAGGTAAAAGTAGAGCCTGCAGTGACAGATATAGCAGGGACCCGGATAAAAGAGCAGGAGCAGCCGTCACATAACTCAGAACAGATGATGGAGGCGGAAACGCAGGCTGGCACATCTCAGGTTTGCATGGAAACATCTAACAACGACCAAGTGATAAGTAAAGGGGTGTATGAGCCTCCCCGCTGGGAAATGCCTTTGAGCAGGAAAACTGCAACTTTCAAGTCCAAAGCACCCAAGAGAAAGTATGTGGAGGGTCAAGGATCACAGGATGGCCAAGAAGATTCTTCCAGTAGCAGCGAAGGACCTCCTGCACCTCAGGAGTGCATTTTGGAACAGTCAGCTACACCTGCCATTGAAACGGAAGACATATGTCCCTCCGTCAGGTCTTCTAGTACTGATACGGCCAGCGAGCACTCTGCTGATTTAGAAGAGGAAGCTGAGAAAGTCCAAACGGAGATGGAGCCACCAGCTATGTCTTGGCAGGAGATTGACACACGAGAACATCTGCAACCACAGAAGATCCTGGCCAGGAAAGAGGACGCCTTCCACCTTTGCCAAGTAAAGCAAGTACGTCGAAACCAGGAGCTTGGAGTGCTGTTTCCTGGCTCACAGACCATAACATTCTTGGACATCATGCAGGAACCTGTTCTTATAGACCAGATCCCAGCACCAGGTGAAGTAGAAGTTGGCTCAGCCGTGTGCGCGTGTGTCGGACCAGAGAACACAACTTTCCGAGAAGGAACTGTTGTAGAAACAGTTCAGAATCCACTGTCTTATAAAGTGTGCTTTCAACAGAGCCCAGGTAGAAGAGACCGAGACTATGGCTGGGTCCCGCACAATAGTATTCGGCTTCTGCGGTTCCCAAGGTGTAAAGAGCCAATAATGGTGGTTCCACGAGTAGCGGAGGAGAAGCAACAAGTGACACTTGGAAGATTCTCGACGACACATTCTTCTGAGCAGCAGTCAGGTGGGTCAGTGGAGATATCGGCGTCAGAACAAAAGCATCTTGAGGATGCCGAGGTCTCGAAGATAAGCTTTAGTATGCCTGTAAGTGAAGAAAAGTTGTCTTCTGTACAGCACTGTATCCTCTCCCCACCCAAGTCACCTGCTTACGGGATTATGAGCCGCTTACCTGAGCAGCCGTCTCCCTTACTAAGTCCAGACGCAGGAAGCCGGAGCAGTTGTAGTAGCGTATCTTTGGATAAATGCAGCACGCCGGGATCCCGTTCCCGTACCCCTTTAACAGCAGCACAACAGAAGTACAAGAAAGGAGATGTAGTTTGCACCCCGAATGGTATCCGTAAGAAGTTTAATGGGAAGCAGTGGAGGCGACTGTGTTCTCGGGATGGCTGCATGAAGGAGTCACAACGTAGAGGATACTGCTCCCGACATCTGTCAATGAGGACGAAGGAGATGGAGAGCCTGTCTGAAGGCCGAGGGGGCCGAGAGGGGAGTGCAGAGTTTGAGTGGGATGACACTTCCCGGGATAGTGAAGTCAGCAGCATACGCACGGACTCGCGCCCACGCCTGGTGGCGGCTGCAGACCTCTCCCGCTTTGACTTTGATGAGTGTGAAGCTGCAAATATGTTAGTGTCTCTGGGAAGTTCCCGCTCTGGAACGCCATCCTTCTCACCTGTTTCTAACCAGTCTCCATTTTCCCCGACACCATCTCCCTCACCTTCTCCACTGTTTGGTTTCAGACCAGCCAATTTTAGTCCTATCAATGCATCCCCAGTCATCCAGCGAGCAGCCCGCAGTCGTCATGTCAGCGCAAGCAACCCTAAAGGACAGGCAGTATTAACCCCAGAGATGCTGCACCATTCCCACCACCGAGAGAGGCAAACTGCTGGCATCCTTCCCTCATTCCAGACTAACCTTACCTTCACTGTACCCATGAGCCCTAGCAAGAGGAAACCAGATTCCCATCATGGCAGTGCCAGCTCAGCTGCCGACTTTCAGAAGACTGATAGCATGGACTCAGGGGTGGACTCTGTCTCTCATACCCCAACCCCATCCACCCCATTTCGATCTGTATCACCTGCCATCTTTCCCCGATCTCAACAGGCTTCTCCATCTTTGCTCCTGTCTCCCCCTGCTGGCCTGACCTCTGACCCTAACCCTACTGTTCGTAGGGTCCCAGCCGTGCAGAGAGATTCACCAGTAATTGTACGCAACCCAGATGTCCCTCTACCCTCAAAGTTTGTGGAAAAGCCTTCTGATGGTGGATCTCGTGGTATTGGTGGAGCAGTCACAGGGAGTGGCAGTCCCAGGCGTCTGGGTAAAGTATGCTCCAAGGAGCTTCCTTCTAAGACTCAACTCCAGATACCAGTGCCCATCAATGCCACCCAAATACAGAATGTGGCACGATCATTGCCATCATGTCAGACCAGCTCCGGAGAGTCGATCACCTGCACATCATCTGGTTCTTTAGATCACCCTCCAGCCGTATTCAGCGTCTCCTCACCATTCCAGCCTGTCGCCTTCCATCCATCTCCTGCCGCTCTGCTGCCAGTTATCGTACCCAGTGACTACAGCAGCCACCCTGCACCTAAGAAAGAGATCATCATGGGACGGCCAGGCACAGGTAAGCCATATCTATACCGCTGTATACAATCAAATAAATTCACATGGGTTGGAATTGCTGCAAATCTAGACCAGAATTCCCACCGTTTTGGTGCAGATTTAACTGCATAACCTCAGACTCTTGACGAAATCCATTTCCTCACAGCTGGCAATGTCGGCCGTAAGCAGCATCTGTATACTGTGAATAGGATCGGCAGTGTGCTATAGGATGTGAGGTGTGATACCGCCATACGTTGACATGTCTAACTAGATCACCCCTGCTTGTGAAGGGTGGGATCCCTCTATTAAAGGGGTACTCCGGTGGAAAACACATTTTTCAAATCAACTGGTGCCAGAAAGTTAAACAGATTTGTAAATTACTTCTAACTTTTTCTACTTAAAAATCTTAATCCTTCCAGTACTTATCAGCTGCTGTATGCTCCAGAGGAAGTTGTGCAGTTCTTTCCAGTCTGACCACAGTGCTCTCTGCTGCCACCACTGTCCATATCAGGAACTGTCCAGAGCAGGATAGGTTTGCTATGGGGATTTGTTCCTACTCTGGACAGTTCCTGACATGGACAGAGGTGTCAGCAGGGAGCACTGTGGTCAGACAGAAAAGAAATTGAAAAAGAAAATAACTTCCTCTGGAGAATTCAGCAGCTGATAAGTACTGAAAGGATTAAGATTTTTAAAATCTGTTTCCACTGGAGTACCCCTTTTAATTATTAGGTCAATCTGTTTCATCTCGCCCTGTTGCAAAACTACAACTGCAGTCATGATAGGAGTTGTAGTTTTGCGACAGCTGGAGAGCCACAGGTTGGGGAAAGCTGCCCTATTGTAATGGTTAAAGGGGTACTCCGGTACTTAAAAACGTATCCCCTATCCACAGGACCGGAGTACACCTTTTGAAGCTGCTCTGATCATGGAGTTTCCCTATCAACCAATGAAACTTCATCTTTCGGTGCAGATTACAGGATTAATGTTGCTGCCTAGAAGCTAAACCAATATTGTAAAGGGAAGCTTCATAAACCTCCTTATGTTGAATCTGAGAGATACAGGAGTTAAAGGGGTACTCCGGTGGAAAACTTTTTTTTTATTTTTTTAAATCAACTGGTGCCAGAAAGTTAACTAGATTTGTAAATGAATTCTATTAAAAAAATCTTAATCCTTCCAGTACTTATTAGCTGCTGAATATTACAGAGGAAATGTATTTTCTTTTTGGAACACAGAGCTCTCTGTTGACATCATGACCACGGTGCTCTCTGCTGACATCTCTGTCCATTTTAAGAACTGTCCAGAGTAGGACAGTTCCTAAAACAGTTCCTAAAATGGACAGAGGTCTCAGCAGAGAGCACTGTGTTCCAAAAAGAAAATAATTTCCTCTCTAGTATTCAGCAGCTAATAAGTACTGGAAGGATTAAGATTTTTTTTAATAGAAGTAATTTACAAATCTTGTAGCGTATAGATGAGTAGTTCGGCACTGCTAATTTCTGAACCTGAAAGCGCGTGGACACTAAGTCGCTGTAGCGGAATGGGGATACGGTGGTGCTCGGACTCACGTAGAATATACCATCAGTGCATGAGAAGACAAAGAAAAGTCGGCACTCACCGGGTTTCCAATTCAGCAGATTTTATTGCACGTTGCTCACAGCCGTAGTACAATTCTAGGGGAGACGACGGATGCCTCTCTGTGGTACCCCCCTTGTACCATCCGTCGTCTCCCCTAGAATTGTACTACGGCTGTGAGCAACGTGCAATAAAATCTGCTGAATTGGAAACCCGGTGAGTGCCGACTTTTCTTTGTCTTCTCATGCACTAATTTACAAATCTGTTTAACTTTCTGGCATCAGTTGATTTAAACAAAAAAAAAAAAAAAAAAAATTCCACCGGAGTACCCCTTTAAAGTAGTTGGATGGTACTTTCACATAGATGATGTGTCGGAGTCGTATCCTGTTTTTTGCTGCTGGCAGTTTTCTCGCTTCCTCTGCAATTGACAGTCATAGTGAAGTTTGTTTCCAAATAAATCTTAAAGTAGTCGGGTTGTGACTACCTATCGCTGATTTGGTGCATACCGTCGCAGGCTTTCCTAGACTTTTTTTGTGGCCAGATCTGCGGTGATATATACCCTACTGTACAGATTTGGCTTTCGCGTGTTTACTTGGTTGCCCACCCCTGCGAGGGGGGGTGATGTCTTTTGTCACTTAGCTGGATATAATACTGTGCTGGGTATTTATGCTTTTGGCTTTAGTAGTGACTAGGGCTGCACGATTTGGGGAAAATGTGCGATTTGCGATTATAGAGGTTGCGTTTTTGATATGCGATTACGATATCACAAACAAATGGTGAAAACCCTACCAGATTCTTGTCCAATCTACACCATTTAATTTCTGTCCCCCAATTTCACATCTCCCCCCCCCCCCCCCCCCCCCCCCACGTCACGTTAATCCCCCTTGTAACCTCCTGATGCTTACCTAGCCCCGGTCCCCGTAGGTCAACCGCAGATACCGTTTTCCTCAATGCAGTTTGGTGTTTTATGGGACTTACAGGACCTTCCTGCTCAGCCAATCACTGGCCTGACTGGAAGGAGAACAGTGTCTGCAGCAGACCCACGGGGAGCGGAGCTAGGTAAGTATCAGTTTTTTTTTATCAGGTTTCCCTCAGGCCTCTGTTATTACTTAGGACAGTTTTTCCCAACCAGGGTGCCTTCAGCTGTTGCAAAACTACAACTCCCAGCATGCCCGGACAGCCTTCGGCTGTCCGGGCATGCTGGGAGTTGTAGTTTTGCAACAGCTGGAAGCACCCTGTTTGGAAAACACTGCCCCAGGCCCTGTGTGCGTAATGTGCTGGGCCGATGCCGCTGGTAAATGCAAATTTTCCCGGGGTAGCCTATATCGACATATCGCAATTCGCAAAAATCGCGTTGTGGTTGCGATATATTGTGCAGCCCTAGTAGTGACGTGCATTGTCTGTTATCAGCCTTTTGTAGCTGAATGTAGTGTTCTTCAATAGCATGAATGATGGGAAGTCTGGAAAAAATCTGTATTACAGGACAAAATCATTTCAGGGACTTATCAGAATGGGGTGTAATGTGGAGAGGGTAGTGGAGAGGGTGGCAGGGCGTAGTGGAGAGGGTGGCAGGGCGTAGTGGAGAGGGTGGCAGGGCGTAGTGGAGAGGGTGGCAGGGCGTAGTGGAGAGGGTGGCAGGGCGTAGTGGAGAGGGTGGCAGGGCGTAGTGGAGAGGGTGGCAGGGCGTAGTGGAGAGGGTGGCAGGGCCTGGTGGAGAGGGTGGCAGGGCGTAATGTGGAGAGGGTGGCAGGGCGTAATGTGGAGAGGGTGGCAGGGCGTAATGTGGAGAGGGTGGCAGGGCGTAATGTGGAGAGGGTGGCAGGGCGTAATGTGGAGAGGGTGGCCGGGCGTAATGTGGAGAGGGTGGCCGGGCGTAATGTGGAGAGGGTGGCCGGGCGTAATGTGGAGAGGGTGGCCGGGCGTAATGTGGAGAGGGTGGCCGGGCGTAATGTGGAGAGGGTGGCCGGGCGTAATGTGGAGAGGGTGGCCGGGCGTAATGTGGAGAGGGTGGCCGGGCGTAATGTGGAGAGGGTGGCCGGGCGTAATGTGGAGAGGGTGGCCGGGCGTAATGTGGAGAGGGTGGCCGGGCGTAATGTGGAGAGGGTGGCCGGGCGTAATGTGGAGAGGGTGGCCGGGCGTAATGTGGAGAGGGTGGCCGGGCGTAGTGAAGAGGGTGGCAGGGCGTAGTGAAGAGGGTGGCCGGGCGTAGTGGAGAGAGTCACTTCTTTTGGGGGTTGGTGATAATTTTTTGAGGTTTACAGACTTCCTTTCCAGCATTCCCTTGGTAGGACATGGCCTCGGCCTCTCCCCGGCCTGCAGCAGCCCACGCTCAGCTACAGAGCAAACATTAACATAATGGGAATGATCATAAACTCCCCAGTGCCGCCCCCGTGTGTCATTCTTTGTCGCTTTTTTTTGCAGTTTTCTTGCAGTTTAATTGCAGGCATCTTGACCTCTCCGTACCATGGTGCCTCCTACTTGCCTTCTACCTGGATTTTCTTTTTAAATACAACATTCTTCACCAAATTCCTCGCAGTCAGATCTGTTGGCTTCTCTCTTCCACATATGGTTTATTCCTCATATATTTAAAGAGTATCTGTCATAACCCATACAAAAAAAAAGGCAAATGTTACTCAGTACCTAATCCTGATTGTGTATAATGATAGAATTTTTATGTGTCTAGCACCTATATTTCTTTCACAAATACCTTCTTTCTGTTGCTCACTTGGTTTGTCATTCTGTGCTTTGAAGGGGACGTGTCCTCACTCTGCATGATTCATCTTCCTCCCTGAGTCTGCTGTGCTGGGTCTCTTCATCCAATCACTGCAGACTGCTCTGTACCCCCTTTCTGCTGAAGTCTAATAGGACAGGAGTGAACACAGAGGAGTGCTACCTCCCGCCCTCACTTAAGGGACTTTGTCCATGCCTGTGGACAAAGAGAGATGCAGCAGCCAGACATGATCATGTTGTGGATGGTATGGGTTTTTAAGTTTTTCATTTTTTTATTTTATTTTTTATTAGCCATGATTTCTATAAAAAGGAGATAACCTTTTATTATGAAGTATATTGGAAAGGTTAAAGGGGTACTCCACTGCAAACATCTTATCCCCTATCCAAAGGATAGGGGGATAAGATGTTAGATCGTGGGGACCCCCGTGATCTACGGGCCGGCAGCTTCCGCGTTGGTGACGTCACGCCTCCTCCCGTAGAGGTGAATGGAGGGGGTGTGGCGGCCGGCATCGTCAGTCGTCCAGCACAGAGTGGATTTCAAATAACCGGTGCCGCAGCGGAGATTGCGGGGGTCTCCATCGGCAGGACCCCCGCGATTTAACATCTTATCCCGTATCCTTTTGGAGGGGTACTCCAGTGGAAACCTTTTTTTTTTTTTTTTTTTTTTTTTTTTTAAATGAACTGGTGCCAGAAAGTTAAACAGATTTGTAAATGACTTCTATTAAAAAATCTTAATCCTTTCAGTACTTTTTAGCTGCTGAAAACTAGAGGAAATTCTTTTCTTTTTGAATTTCTTTTTTGTGAGAAAATCCTCATAGCAAACCTATGCTGCTCTGGACAGTTCCTGACACGGACAGAGGTGTCAGCAGAGAGCACTGTGGACAAGACAAAAGAGAAATTCAAAAAGAAAATAATTTCCTCTGTAGCATACAGCTGCTAAAAGTAGTAAAAGGATTAAAGTGTTTTTTTTTGTTTTTTTTAAATAAAAGTCATTTACAAATCTGTTTAACTTTCTAGCACCAGTTCATAAAAAAAAAAAAAAAAAAAAAAAAAAAAAAAAAAAGTTTTCCACCGGAGTACCCCTTTTTATATTTTGCCAACATTTTTTTGATTCTGACAATATCCATTTAAATTTTAGTACTGTGTTTTGCAAAAGTTTCTGAACCCCCTGTCAACCTACCGTACATGTTAAATTTTTTCCCCATGCTTCTAATAGAAATTGATTTTATTTTGTTCATTTTTTAAATCTTTTGTTTTGTTTCTGCAAACCCTTGTGTCTCCATGGTAACAGACAACAAACCAACATCCTGTAGTCAGACCCTGCTGACCCCTCCATTTTATCTGTCCTCTCTCTTTACTTCACCCACCGAATGTTTTGTTAGCTTAAAGGGGTACTCCGGTGAAAAACTTTTTTTTTATTTTTTTAATTAACTGAAAGTTAAACAGATTTGTAAATCTGTAGATTATTTTTAATCCTTCCTGTACTTATTAGCTGCTGAATACTACAGTGGAAATTCTTTTCATTTTGAACCACAGAGCTGTCTGCTGACATCATGAGCACAGTGCTCTCTGCTGACATCTCTGTCCATTCTAGGAACTGTCCAGAGCAGCATATGTTTGCTATGGGAATTTCCTTTTACTCTGGACAGTTCTTAAGATGGACAGAGATGTCAGCAGAGAGCACTGTGGTCATGATGTCAGCAGAGAGCTCTGTGTTTCAAACGGAAAAGAATTTCCACTGTAGTCTTCAGCAGCTAATAAGTACAGGAAGGATTAAGATTTTTTAATAGAAGTAATTTACAAATCTGTTTAACTTTCTGGCACTAGTTGATAAAAAAAATTAAAATAATAATAATTTTCACCGGAGTACCCCTTTCAGGTGGAGAACAGGTGGTAGGGATTATGGGCCGGAGTATACAGGGTTTGTTTGTTTTGTTACTATGGAGGTACATGGGTCTGCAAAGGAGCTGTCACATCCTTTGACAATAAGGCTGTCCGGGCATGCTGGGAGTTGTAGTTTTGCAATAGCTAAAGGTATACTGGTATACTGGTCAAGGCCTGTAGTGATGAGCGGCAGGGGCCTTATTCGAATTCACCATATTTCGCGACTACATGGACTAATATTCATCCTATGTTCTCGAAATTTGCATATTTGCTATGTTCGTTCTTTTTTTTTTTTTTTTTCAAAATTTGTAATGAAATTCGCATAGTGCACATGCGCAATCATGTCTTTAACCTAAAAGAAGGGAGGGATCAGTGTCCAGTCTGGAAGTGCCAATATTCGCATAAATTAGCCTAAAAAAATTAGCATAATAAAAAAGAATATTCGTCATTACGAATATATATCCCTACATTCAAAATATTCGCGAAATCGCCAAGTGCCGATATTCGCGGTTAAAATTTGCATTTCGAATATTCGCGCGCAACACTAGTCAGCTGTCGGTCAGGTCATTAGACCCACAGTCCAGCAGCGTCTGTATTGCACTCGCCTAAAACCGGCCTAAGGGTCCTGCACATGTTTGCTGCGCAGGATTTGAAGCTGCAGATTTGCTGCTGTGTCTCCAGTCAACGCGTTTACCGTGAAACCTGCAGCTTTAAATCCTAAGTAGGATACTGTATGTGTGAATACACCCTAAGAGCAGGGTCACGAGGGGCGCATCCGCAACGTATTTCACGCTGCGGATGCACCGACGCCAGAGGGACTGCAGAGCTAACTCCCGGGTAGCTCAGTGTGTCTGCTCATAGCGCCGGATTTCTAAAGTGAAATGTGGTGCGGATGCCCCGTATGTCCCTGCCCTAAGACTGTAAATAGGCCCTGCCTCCTTCTTTGCCATTCACTATTATTTAGTTCGTCCTAACTATCCGTAGGGCTTATCCATGCAACCTATAAGCTGTACGTTAATTGGGGCCATGCTGGGAAAGCAACCCAGCTTTCCCAGTGTCTTGAATCTAGCTCTTCCACTCATTTTACTGCATAACTGAGCCATTTTGGAGTCTAGGAAAGTTGGGTGATATCAAGCCATATTAATCTTCACTCAGCTTTTCCTATTATTTGATAGCCGTTGTATGGGGGATGTTCTCTATTCGCTGCTGCAGTAGCTGGTTGGCGCCGCCGTTAATTGCCAGCCTTGCCCATCTCTATTTTTTTTTTTCTCTCCGCCGCCATCTGCTCCCAGGTTCCTGGACGGCTCTACGCCATTTTTTTTTTCTACCTTTTTTTTGTTTTCTGCCTTTGACCCCCCCCCCCCCCCCCCCGAACTGTGAATGTGACTTGACGGTGGCTGGAAGTGTGAATGAAATGTCTCAGATTCCCGAGCTGTAGAGGAGGTGTCTGTACGGGCGCCATACGAGGCGCATTTATCCTCATTATATCTATTTCCATCTGCTAAGAGCCGGGGCGACACATCCACTTAGTAATATTCTGTGTAATGGAGGGGAGGGATAGTAGAGGACAGACGAGGGGCAAAATGTGTCCTATATCTCATGTGCCCTACGCAGCGCTGCTGTGCCCATCTTTTTAGGCAAAAAAATTAGACAAGAAGGGGGGAGATTTATCAAAACCCGTCCAGAGGAAACCTTGCCCAGTTGCCCATAGCAACCAATCAGATCGCTTCTTTTATTTTTCAGAGGCCTCTTCAAAAATGAAAGCAGCGATCTGATTGGTTGCTATGGGCAACTCGGCAACTTTTCCCCTGGACAGATTTTGATAAATCTCCCCCGGAATGTTAAGCAATTAATGTCCTGTCTCCTGTTGTGTATTGCCCCTGATGTTTACAATTCTGAGCAGCTGATTGTGGGCGGGGCATATGTTATAAATGACAGCTGATTGTGGGCAGGGCATGCTTTATAAATGACAGCTGATTGTGGGTGGGGCATATTGTATAAATGACAGCTGATTGTGGGCGGGGCATATTGTATAAATGACAGCTGATTGTGGGCGGGGCATATTGTATAAATGACAGCTGATTGTGGGCGGGGCATATTGTATAAATGACAGCTGCTTGTGGGCGGGGCATATTGTATAAATGACAGCTGATTGTGGGCGGGGCATATTGTATAAATGACAGCTGATTGTGGGCGGGGCATATTGTATAAATGACAGCTGCTTGTGGGCGGGGCATATGTTATAAATGACAGCTGATTGTGGGCGGGGCATATTGTATAAATGACAGCTGATTGTGGGCAGGGCATATTTTATAAATGACAGCTGATTGTTGGCCGGGCATGCTTTATAAATGACAGCTGATTGTGGGCGGGGCATATTGTATAAATGACAGCTGATTGTGGGCGGGGCATATTGTATAAATGACAGCTGATTGTGAGCGGGGCATATTGTATAAATGGCGGCTGATTGTGGGCGTGGCATATTTTATGAATGGCGGCTGATTGTGGGCGGGGCATATTTTATGATTGACAGCAGTGTGGGGAAATCAGGCTTTGGAAATATATACAAAATAAGTGGGAGCTCTACATAAATAGCGCTGGAGATAGGGCTGGGCGGTATGGCCAAATAGGTGTATCACGGTATTTTTGTTACTTATGGCGGTTCAATGGTATATAAAGGTATTTCTCCCCCCCCCCCCCCCCAAAATTAATTATTAGCCCAGTGCTGCGCTGCCCCCATCGGGGTAAATACTCACGTCACCCACAAGCGCTGCCCTCCTCGTCCTCCTGTCTGTTGCGGCCGCCGGCGCTGACTCTCTATACTGTACACTGTATCCCTATGCCCGGGCTGCAAAAGGTAAACAAAAATAAACTTTAACGCACGTTCCTACATCGGCCTTACACTGGGGACGGGAACGTCGGAGAGTCGTCAGCCTATCACCGGCCGCAGCGATGTTCAGTGATTGGCTGAGCCCATTGTCATGTAAGGAGCCGGCTTCTTACATGACAGTGCGCTCAACCTATCACTGAACATCGCTGCTGACGGCTGTCCGACGTTCCATGGGAAGCTGGTCCGGAGCGACGGGGAAGGTGAGTTAAAGTTTATTTTGTTTACCTTTTGCAGCCCGGGCATAGGGATACAGTATAGAGCAGTGGTCTTCAATAGAGATGAGCGAACTTACAGTAAATTCGATTCGTCACGAACTTCTCGGCTCGGCAGTTGATGTCTTTTCCTGCATAAATTAGTTCAGCTTTCAGGTGCTCCGGTGGGCTGGAAAAGGTGTATACAGTCCTAGGAAAGAGTCTCCTAGGACTGTATCCACCTTTTCCAGCCCACGGGAGCACCGGAAAGCTGAACTAATTTATGCAGGAAAAGTCATCAACTGCCGAGCCGAGAAGTTCGTGACGAATCGAATTTACTGTAAGTTCGCTCATCTCTAGTCTTCAACCTGCGGACCTCCAGATGTTGCAAAACTACAACTCCCAGCATGCCCGGACAGCCAACGGCTGTCCGGGCATGCTGGGAGTTGTAGTTTTGCAACATCTGGAGGTTGAAGACCACTGGTATAGAGTGTCAGCGCCGGCGGCTGCAACAAACAGGAGGACGAGGAGGGCAGTGCTTGCGGGTGACATATGTGAGTAGTACCCCGATGGGGACAGCGCAGCGCTGGGCTAATAATTAATTAGGGGGGCGGCGGCAGAACAGCGCTCGTGGGTCACATACGATTAGTTCCACCGATGTGGGGACAGTGCAGCGCTGGGCTGATAATTCATTCTTTCCCGAGGGGGAGGGGCCAAACCGGTATTGCGGTATGGGTAAAAATTCATATCGTGCAGCGCAAAAATTTTGGTATTCGGAATAAACCGGTATATATACCGCCCAGCCCCAGCTGGGGATTCTGGATTGTGAGCCCACTCAGCTTTAGTTAGGCTGCTGAATTGTGGATAACCACGCGGTAAATGAGCCCCCTATACCCGATGGCACGGGGGCAGTATGCAAGGGGGAAATAAATGTCCCGCACTTTGTGCCTCTTACCGGATCGAGCGTTGTCAGTCACATGCACATAACAGCGCTTGGAGAAGTTGCCGATCTATCCCTCTCTACCCCGGCGGCACGGGGGGAAAGTATAAGAGGGAGATAGGAGGTCCGACACTGTGTCGCTGTTGCCGGATCTTTCTGGTGATTGTTTATAATGATGTCAGTCGGTTGCGTATGGCAGCGCTGGAGGTCCTCCAGAACTGGCCCTCTCTACCCCGGCGGCACGGGGAAAAGTGTGAGAGGGTGATGGGGGGGGGGGGGGTACGGCACTGTGGCAATGAGTGGAAGGTCCCAAATTGTCCCGATTCCTGTGCAGACGAGCAGTCTCGGACCAAACGCGTTTCGGGGAGCCACATCCCCCTTTTTCATTGGTGAAGATATTGTCACAGTATTGTCGCAGAACGGGTTCACACTAGCATAATACACAATGTATTTTTGTGTCTGTATTATGGCCGCAAGCTGTTGAATTGGGTCATGTGATCCATAGCCAGGCCGGAACTTTGCGTCAGTAATGCAAATGCAAAGTGGGAACCCAGTCTAAAGCCTGTGGCTCTCTAAACGTTGCTAAACCATTCACTGACTGCAAGCAGAGAACTTGAAAATAAGGATAAACCTATCAGAATGTTGCATAACTTTTCATTTTTTACCTCCTTTAAAGGGGTACTCCGCTGGAAATATATATTTATATAAAATAAATATATTAGAGATGAGCGAACTTACAGTAAATTCGATTCGTCACAAACTTCTCGGCTCGGCAGTTGATAACTTTTCCTGCATAAATTAGTTCAGCTTTCCGGTGCTCCGGTGGGCTGGAAAAGGTGGATACAGTCCGAGGAAAGAGTCTCCTAGGAATGTATCCACCTTTTCCAGCCCACGGGAGCACCTGAAAGCTGAACTAATTTATGCAGGAAAAGTCATCAACTGCCGAGCCGAGAAGTTTGTGACGAATCGAATTTACTGTAAGTTCGCTCATCTCTAATATATATATATATATATATATATATAATTTTAATCAACTGGTGCCAGAAAGTTAAACAGATTTGTAAATTACTTCTATTAAAATAATCTTAATCCTTCCAGTACTTATCAGATGCTGTATGATCCACAGGAAGTTCATTCCTTTCTGCCTGACCACAGTGCTCTCTGCTGACACCTCTGTCCATTTTAGGAACTGTCCAGAGCAGGAGCAAATCCCCATAGCAAACCTCTCCTGCTCCAGGCAGTTCCTAAAATGGACAGAGGTGTCAGCAGAGAGCACTGTGGTCAGGCAGAAAGGAATGAACTTCCTGTGGATCATACAGCATCTGATAAGTACTGAAAGGATTAAGATTTTTTAATAGAATTAATTTACAAATCTGTTTAACTTTCTGGAGCCAGTTGATGTATTAAAAAAAAAAAAGTAAAAAAAAGTGTTTTCCTAGATAACCCCTAAAAATAAATAAAAAATCTTCTCATCTGTGGCTGGCATCACGCGTGCCATGCCTAGCTTGCCCACATGGTAAGTATGGCATGCACACTACGCCTGGTACAGAGAACAGCTGGCATCGTGCTGCATTCATACTCATGGCATAGTAACGTATTTTGTGGCGCGGTTGATTTTTTTTCCCTTCCTCCCGAGCAGTGCCCGCTGGGACTTGTGTGGGACTTTTTTTTGCTTCTCGCTGCTGGCACAGCGTCAGCTGCCTCTCTGTACAGGCCTCTGCGTGAGAACTGGCTCTGAATGAGACGTCCAGGCCGCCCTCCCCCCACCGCTCCTGCCGCCTCGTGTCCAGACTAGATTCTAGTACTCAACCCGCCTTTCCCAGAACGGGCAGGAACCAACAGGACCCTTAATGTCACGGTGATACCCCAAGAGGCACACCCTGACGTTTAACCCCAGACGTGCCTTAGTGCCCAGCGGTTCTCTGTTGCATTATAACAGCCTGGCAGGGGTGGAACTACAACTCCCACCATGCCATGACAGCTGCAGTTCCTTTTCTTGTAGTTTGCTGCTTTTCAGCTGTTGCCGTGGCACTCTAAATTGGTGGCCTCCAAGCTGTGGCACTCCACCTGTTGCAAAACTACAACTCCCAGCATGCCCTGACTCGGGGCATGCTGGGAGTTGTAGTTTTGCAACAGATGGAGTGTTACACGTTGCGGAACACCATTGTATATTATAAGTTCTGAAGTTTTTTTTTTTTAAATATACTTTTTGTTTCAATTCTTTGCCATATTCAGGAACTCTGCTTGCTGTGCATGGATAGAACTACAACTCCCACCATGCCATGACAGCTGCAGTAGGGTAAAAGTTCCTTTTTGTATTTCGGTGCTCTCCAGCTTTTGCCGTGGCACTCAAAATTGGTGTCCTCCAAGCTGTGGCACTCAACCTGTTGCAAAACTACAACTCCCAGCATGCCCTGACAGCCAAAGGCTGTCAGGGCATGCTGGGAGTTGTAGTTTTGCAAAAGGTGGAGAGCTACATGTTGGGGAACACAATTGTATATTTTAAGTTCTGAAGTTTTCTAATACACTTTTTGTTTCAATTCTTTGCCATTTTCAGGAGCTCTGCTTGCTGCGCATGGATAGAAACACATATTTATCACACAGCTCTTTACAATGTATCACATCACTGTCTTGGATGGATTTCCATCCTCCTGCATGTAAATATTTGTTTGTCCTAGTCAGCAACGTGTTTCAATTCCTTGCCATTTTCAAGAACTCTGCTTGCTGTGCATGGATAGAAACACATATTTATCACACAGCTCTTTACAATGTATTACGTCAGCTCTTTACAATGTATCACATCACTGTCTTGAATGGATTTTCATCCCCCTGCATGTAAAAATAATTTTTTCCCAGTCACCAGCGTGTTTTAATTCCTCGCCATTTTCAGGAGCTCTGCTTGCTGTGAATGGATAGAAACACATCTTTATCACACAGCTCTTTACAATGTATCACATCACTGTCTTGAATGGATTTTCATCCCCCTGCATGTAAAAATTAGTTTTTCCCAGTCACCAGTGTGTTTTAATTCCTTGCCATTTTCAGGAGCTCTGCTTGCTGTGCATGGATAGAAGAACATCTTTATCACACAGCTCTTTATAATGTATCAGATCACCATCTTAAATTGATTTTCATCCTCCTGCATGTAAATATTTGTTTTTCCTAGTCAGCAACGTGTTTTAATTCCTTGCCATTTTAAGGAGCTCTGCTTGCTGTGCATGGATAGAAACACATCTTTACCACACAGCTCTTTATAATGTATCAGATCACCATCTTAAATGGATTTTCATCCTCCTGCATGTAAATATTTGTTTTTCCCAGTCACCAGGGTGTTTCAATTCCCTGCCATTTTCAGGAACTCTGCTTGCTGTGCATGGATAGAAACTCATCTTTATGACACAACTCCTTCCAATGTATCAAATCACTTTCTTTTTTCCAAATTACCAATGTGAATGATCCTAATTCCAGCCTTAGTTCCCCCCCCCCCCCCCCCCCCACCATTTTAAAAATCACAGGACAGGGAGTACATGTTGTCCGGGCATGCTGGGGTGTTTTGCAACAGCTGGAGGCACATTAGTTTGGGAACTCTGGTCTTTTGCTGGAGATAACCAAACGCTGTACTCGTTAATGGGGTACTCCGGTGGAAAACTTTTTTTTTTTTTTTTTAAATCAACTGGTGCCAGAAAGTTAAACAGATTTGTAAATGACTTCTATTAAAAAATCTTTATCCTTCCAGTACTTATTAGCAGCTGTATGCTACAGAGGAAATTCTTTGCTTTTTGAATTTCTTTTTTGTCTTGTCCACAGTGCTCTCTGCTGACACCTCTGTCCGTGTCAGGAACTGTCCAGAGCAGCATACGTTTGCTATGAGGACTTTCTCCTGCTCTGGACACTTCCTCATACGGACATCAGGTGTCAGCAGAGAGCACTGTGGACAAGACAGAAAAGAAATTCAAAAAGAAAAGCATTTCCTCTGCAGCATACAGCAGCTGATAAGTGCTCTCTGCTGACACCTCTGTCCGTTTCAGGAACTGTCCAGAACAGGAGAAAATCCCCATAGCAAACATATGCTGCTCTGGACAGTTTCTGACATGGACTGCAGAGGTCAGCAGAGAGAACTGTTGTCATGACAGAAAAGAAATCCAAAAAGAAAAGAATTTCCTCTGTAGTATTCAGCAGCTAATAAGTACTGGAAGGATAAATATTTTTTAATAGAAGTCATTTACAAATCTGTTTAACTTTCTGCCACCAGTTGATTTAAAAAAAATAAAAATGTTTTCCACCGGAGTACCCCTTTAAGACAGTGGATGGGGCGGTAGCGCGCTCATGTGATTGCCGCTTTATTTCGTCAGGAGACTCTCTGCGCCATTCTCGAAGGGGAAGGGAGTCACCCATAATGGAGGGACAACCTCTTTAAATTCGTTCCCGTGTCAGTCGAATGCAATTACAACCATTCGTTATGCTTTAGAATGCAAAACAGAATGTTCCCGCTCGCTGCCAGCAAGCTGAGATCTCGAAAATGGTGCGGAATCCAAACACTAAAGATGTTGAAAAGTAACAGAACTTTTCATTTACCTTTTTACCACACTATCCTCTCTATCTTCAAGATCTCTGCTTGCTGCCCATCGTGATCACCCACTGACAAAGGTGTACAGCTTGTATCTGTGCTTGATCTGTACTCCTGCGTCAGTCAAACAGGCTCACAATGCAATATAGAATGTTCCCATTCACTGCCAGCTAGCAGGGTTCTTGAAAATTGCAAGGAATTGAGACACAAATACAAAGCATGTTTGAAAGTAGCAGAACATCTCCGTGAACTTTCAACTTTCAACCACTCGTTATTTTTAGGATCTCTGCTTGCTGTCAATGTTGATCGTCCACTAACCATAAGGAAAAGCTGCACATCCTATGGTTAGTGGGGAATCGGGATTGACAGCAAGCAGAGATCTTGAAAATAGTGAGGAGCTGAAACAGTAGTGTTTGTGCTTGTCAGTCAAACATGGCCACAACCATTTCTTCTGCTTCCAGGTTGCACATTATAATGTGCATATTCACTGTCGGCAAGCAGAGTTCTTGAAAATTGTAAGGCATTGAGACCTAAAGCATGTCTGAAAGTAGCAGAACATCTCTGTGAACTTTCAACCATACTACGATTTCAGTTCCACACAGTTTTCAAGATCTCTGCTTGCTGACCATGCTGATCATCCACCAACCATAGATGTAAGCTGCACATCTATGGTTAGTGGATGATTAGAATGGACAGCAAGCAGAGATCTTGAGAATAGTAAGGAACTGAAACAGTAGCATCTGTGCTTATCAGTGGAACATGGTCATGGCAGATTATCATGTGCATATTCACCTCTCTCAATTCCTTGCAATATTCAAGATCTCTGCTTGCTGACAGTGATTATGCACATTATAAATTGCATCCTGGATGTAGAAGGAATAGTTGTGACCATTTTCGACTGACAAGCAACGATACTGCTGTTTCAGCACCACGCTGTTTTCACGATCTCTGCTTGCTGTCCATCCTGATAATCCACTAAGCATAGATATACAGCTTACATGGTAAGTGGACAATCTGCATGGACAGCAAGCAGAGATCTTTAAAAAAATAAAAAATAAAATAGCCAAGAACTAAAACTTTAGTATGGTTGAAAGGTTCAGAGATGTTCTGCCACTCTCAAACACACTTTGTGTCTCAGTCCTTGCAATTTTCAAGAACTCTGCTTGCTGACAGTGAATGAAAACATTCTAAATTGCATCGTAAGACAGAAAAAAAGTGAATGTGACCATGTGTGACTGGCACAGATACAAGCTGTACACCTGTGTAAGTGGGTGATCATGATGGACAGCAAGCAGAGATCTTGAAAAGAGTGAGGATGTTCTGCTACGTTCAAACACGCATTGTGTCTCAGTCCCTTGCAATTTTTAAGATCTCTGCTTACTGACAAAGCATGTTAGGAAGGAGCAGAACTTCTTGTTAAACTTTTAACCTTACTGCACAAGTTTCTCACTGGATTCAAGATCTCTGCTTGCTGTCCATCCTGATCACTTTATGACCTAGGTGTGCAGCTTGTATCAGTTCTTGTCAGTCCAACATGTTCACGCAGACTTTTTTTTGCAAATTTGGATGTTCCTATTCATCGCTAGCAAGCAGAGATCTTGAGAAAGGAGAAGAATTGTAAAACCAAGCATGTTAGAACAATGTTCAACATCTCTGCTTGCCGGCAAAGCATGTTAGAAAGGAGCAGAACTTCTCAATAAACTTTTTACCATACAATATCTCTGCTTGCTGTCCATGCTTGATCACCTACTGACCTAGGGGTGCCGCTTGTGTCAGTGCTTTTCAGTTGAACATGGTCACACACATTTATTTCCTGCAGATTCGGATGTTCCTATTCACCGTCCTCAAGCAGAGCTCTTGCAAATGGTGAGAAATTTTTAAAACCAAGCATGTTAGAACAATTTTCAAGATCTCTGCTTGCTGGCAAAGTATGTCAGAAAGGAGGAGAACTTCTCATTAAACTTTATACCATACAATATCTCTGTTTGCTGTCCATGCTTGATCACCTACTGACCTAGTTGTGCCGCTTCTATCAGTGCTTTTCAGTCTAACATGGTCACGCCCATTTTTTTGAGTACTTCCTATTCACTGCTAGCAAGCAGAGATCTTGAAAAAAAAGAATTATTGTAAAACCAAGCATGTTAGAACAATTTTCAACATCTCTGCTTGCCGGCAAAGCATGTCAGAAAGGAGCAGAACTTCTCAATAAACGTTTTACCATACAATATCTCTGCTTGCTGTCCATGCTTGATCACCTACTGACCTAGGGGTGCCGCTTGTGTCAGTGCTTTTCAGTTGAACATGGTCACACACATTTATTTCCTGCAGATTCGGATGTTCCTATTCACAATCCTATTCATAGTCCTCAAGCAGAGATCTTGCAAATGGTGAGAAATTTTTAAAACCAAGCATGTTAGAACAATTTTCAAGATCTCTGCTTGCTGGCAAAGTATGTCAGAAAGGAGAACTTCTCATTAAACGTTATACCATACAATATCTCTGCTTTCTGTCCATGCTTGATCACCTACTGACCTAGGTGTGCCGCTTCTATCAGTGCTTTTCAGTCTAACATGGTCACGCCCATTTTTTTGAGTAGTTCCTATTCACCGCTAGCAAGCAGAGATCTTGAAAAAAAAAAAATTGTAAAACCAAGCATGTTAGAACAATTTTCAACATCTCTGCTTGCCGGCAAAGCATGTTAGAAAGGAGCAGAACTTCTCAATATACTTTTTACCATACAATATCTCTGCTTGCTGTCCATGATTGATCACCTACTGACCTAGGGGTGCCGCTTGTGTCAGTGCTTATCAGTTGAACATGGTCACGCCCATTTTTTTGAGTAGTTCCTATTCACCGCTAGCAAGCAGAGATCTTGAAAAAAAAGAATTGTAAAACCAAGCATGTTAGAACAATTTTCAACATCTCTGCTTGCCGGCAAAGCATGTCAGAAAGGAGGAGAACTTCTCATTAAACTTTTTACCATACAAGATCTCTGCTTGCTGTCCGTCCTGATCAGCTAGGGACTTAGGTGTGTCGCTTGTATCAGGATGAAAATTTCGATGTTCCTATTCACCGTCAGCAAGCAGAGATCTTGCAAACGGTGAGAAATTGTAACTCCAAGCTTGTTAGAAAGTTGCAGAGCTTTTCACTACCAGTGGCCTGCAAGCCGTGTGTCTCCAGCTGTTGCAAAACTACAACCCCCAGCATGCCCTGACAGCCTTTGGCTGTCAGGGCATGCTGGGAGTTGTTGTTTTGCAACAGCTGGAGACACACGGCTTGCATACCATTGCTATAAATATTGACCTAGATTACTATATTGCTTTCGGACTACTCAATGCTATGGCATGCCGGGGCGTACGGCGCAGACGTCTCTTTAGTGCTTCCAATATGGTTTCAGGCCTCGGAGAGTACTTTCGGAATGCGCTGCACGGCGCGCCCGCACCAGAGGCTACCCCTTTTCCTTCTGCTCTATTTGTCGCCCCGGCTCCTCATTGTTCCCGAATGCCCCCGGATCAGGGAGAGAACACGCATCAGCGTATGAGAAGCGTCTGCCGCGTCCGCGTCCCCCTCGTGGGTGTCTGTTCGGCAGAGCGAAGGGTTAAGGGAGCCTCGTTCTCGTCATCGGTAACAAAAAAAAAAAAAAACCCCGTTTCTCGGCAACAGGTATCCGGGGCGACCGTTTCCTAAAAAAAGCACGAAAGAGACGGAGCACCCCTCCCATCCTCCGCCCCTGGATGCTCCCTGTTAGATTCCATTCTTACTTATGGTTTTAAAGGCGCCCGGTTAGGTCCTGGCATTAATTTGTATAAAGGTTCAAGGGTTCATATTCTTTAAAAAGTAAAATTTAAAGGGGTACCCCACTGGAAAACATTTTTTTTTTTTTTTTTTTTTTTTTTTTAATCAACTGGTGCCAGAAAGTTAAACAAATTTGTAATTTACTTCTATTTAAAAATCTTATTCCTTCCAGTACTTATTAGCTGCTGTATACTCCAGAGGAAGTTGTGTAGTTCTTTCCAGTCTGACCACAGTGCTCTCTGCTGCCACCTCTGTCCAGAGCAGGAGAGGTTTGCTATGGGGATTTGCTCCTGCTCCGGACAGTTCCTGACATGGACAGAGGTGTCAGCAGAGAGCACTGTGCTCAGATTGGAAAGAACTATACAATTTCCTCTGTAGTATACAGCAGCTGATAAGTACTGGAAGGATTAAGATTTTTTAATAGAAATAATTTACAAATTTGTTTTAACTTTCTGGCATTGGTTGAGTTACATTTTTTTCCCCCCCAGCAGAGTACCCCTTTAAAGGGACAATGCACTTTTTTTTTTTTTTTACTTCTCCAGCTGTTTCAAAACTACAACTCCCAGCATGCCCTGACAGCTTGTCGCCACCCCTGTCTTCTGGTTGTGTGTGGTATTGCTGCTCAGTTCCACTAAAGTGAATGGAATCAAATTTGTACTACCACACACAATCTGAGCTAATGTAGCAAATAGGGCTTCATAATATTCTAGACCTCTGTTTCCTGTCGGTGAATGGAAAAATAAGGGTTGGTTACAGTTGTATCCAGTCTATACGCTTCTCTATTTCAGTGTTTTCCAACCAGCGTGCCTCCAGCTGTTGCAAAACTACAACTCTCAGCATGACAGCCAACTGAACACAGGGCTTTATAGTTTTCTAGACCTCTGTTTCTTGTCGGTGAATGGAAACACAAGAGTTGGTTACAGCTGTATCCAGTCTATACGCTTCTCTATTTCATTGTTTTCCAACCAGCGTGCCTCCAGCTGTTGCAAAACTACAACTCTCAGCATGACAGCCAACTGCAAACAGGGCTTTATAGTTTTCTAGCCCTCTGTTTCTTGTCGGTGAATGGAAACACAAGAGTTGGTTACAGCTGTATCCAGTCTATACGCTTCTCTATTTCAGTGTTTTCCAACCAGCGTGCCTCCAGCTGTTGCAAAACTACAACTCCCAGCATGCCCGGACAGCCGAAGGCTGTCCGGGCATGCTGGGAGTTGTAGTTTTGCAACAGCTGGAGGCACGCTGGTTGGAAAACACTGCTTTATTTGCTAAGCTGTGCGGCCTTGTGGCTGATTTAACAGCATATACACTTACCTGCACTGATACAGTTGTAACAAACTCTCAGATGTGAGAAGTCGGTGCAGGTTTTCAGCCTATGGATATGAACTAGAATGTGACCATTCACTTGAAGCAAGCAGAGGTTGTGAAAATAATGCACATGCACACAGAAACATTGCCTAACTACATATTGTATGGTGAATAAGCCTTGTATAAATGAATATAAATAAATATATATATTTAAATATAATTTATTTTTTTAATATAATGGTGGCGGTCGCATTTATGGTCTCACTTGGCCTCCGGCTGGGCCTGTACTCGCATGGAGTGCGGCAGGAAGCGTAGGACGCAATGACGTGTCGCCATGGCGTGTAGGTGTTTTTAATATGTGCGTTCACTCTAAGATTGTGAAGAACACCAGGGCCATCTGATCTTACAATTTCCTCCCACTCAACGTGTTACTCCTTGTGGCGACACGGCAATGCCTCATTGTACGGCCGGGCCTGGGAGGGAAGGGGTTAATGATACACTCCCACTCACACTTCCTTCTCGCATTAGAACATCCCTTCCCCGCAGTCTCTGCAGAGATTGCCTGCCGTTCACGAGGAAACCTGAGATGGGGAGCCGCAATACCTGGCACGGCCATCGCCAAGTGGATGGCGCTGCGCCTGGTTAATGATAAAGGGGGGATACGGTGCCCTCCAGAGCCCTGCGGACCTGTCGTTCAGCTGATCAATATATGGGGAGGTCAGGGGGAAGGGTAATTCACTGAACTCATATCAGAGCCTCCTAAAGTATTTTTTTTCTCTCCATTGGCAATAAATAAATCTTTCTAAAATGTTAAAGGGGTACTCTGGTGGAAAACAAATTTTTTTTTTTTAATCAACTGGTGCCAGAAAGATTTGTAAATTACTTCTATTTAAAAAAAAATCTTAATCCTTCCAGTACTTATCAGCTACTGTATACTACAGAGGAAGTTGTGTCGTTTTTTTTTTTCAGTCTGACCACAGTGCTCTCTGCTGCCACCTCTGTCCGTGTCAGGAACTGTCCAGAGCAGGAGAGGTTTGCTATGGGGATTTGCTCCTAGTCTGGACCATTCCTGACATGGACAGAGGTGTCAGCAGAGAGCACTGTGGTCAGACTGAAAGGAAATTCAAAAAGAAAAGAACTTCCTCTGTAGTATACAGCAGCTAAGAAGTACTGGAAGGATTAATTTTTTTTTTTAATAGAAATAATTTACAAATCTGTTTGTTTACCTTTCTGGCACCAGTTAATTTAAAGATAAATAAAAAATTGTTTTCCACTGGAGTACCCCTTTTAAGTTCCTCACTGTTTTCAAGATCTCTGTTTGCTGTCGGTGAATGGAAACATTGAGGGAGATGATCAACAATGTCCTCAATTTTGGTACATGTAAACTAAATTGCCTCAATCTAATCACAGTAGCGCACACTGAGGGATTAATTTGGCGCAGCTGTTACGTTATTTTTTTTGCGCCACCTCCTGGCTCGTATGGGCACTGCCATTTAAGAAAAAAACAAACTAAATAAAAAAAAAATATATATATATATATATATATATATATACTGTATTCTATCTTTTACGTTGTAGAGACATGGTTGGTTTTCATTATCTGGCAGCAGTTTACTGCCCTCTATTGAAGATACATGAATGCTCGGCCAAGCCGAGTGCTCATGTGTATGGAGGGATCGGGAAAGATAGCTATTGGTTGAGCAATTTATGTGTAATAGGGGGAGGGGGTTGGTAAAGCTATTTGGTGTGTATGACTACATTACATAGTCAGATTTAAAAAAAACAAAAAACTTTTTATATGTTGTACATCTTGGCAAAACATTATTTCTAATATATTTCAAAAAATAGTATAATTATGGCTTATAAAAAAATTATAATAAAAAAAAAAAAGATAAGTAGATGTCCTAATACCACCCAGAAAATGATTCTGTCCAGCTGCAGCAGTATCTTTGTCCTAATTGAAGCACAGGCTGGGACAAAGTCCAGGAAGTGAGGGTGGACTAGCACTCCTTTGTGCTCACTCCTGTCCTATCAGACTGCAGCATGAAAACAGGGAGGAGGGAGTTACAGAGCAGCCTGCAGTGATTGGATGAAGAGACTCAACACAGCACAGCAGATTCGGGGAGGAAGTGAATGCATGGTGAGTGAGGGCGGGCTCAGTGCTTGTCTCGGACACTCCCCTTCCTGAGAAGTGGATGTCAGAATGAGTGAGCAGCAGAACAGAGGGGATTGAGCCAAATATAGAAGCTAGACACATAAAAAAAAAAGACATGTAAAGCAACTGTATGATCCGGTTAGTAACATATAGGAGTTTTTTCTTTTCTATGATATGACAGGTACGCTACTGACAGCTGAGAGTTTGTTACAGTTGCATTCAGTCGAGACAATCCCCTACGAGCTAAACATTACCAGCAAAAAAATCTGAAGTTATAGCTGTTCTGCTCACTGACCACTTGGGGCAATGTTTGCCAACCAGGGTGCCTCCAGCTGTTGCAAAACTACAACTCCCAGCATGCCCAGACAGTTATAGTTTAGCAACAACTGGAGGCACCCTGGTTGGCAAACACTGACTTGGGGCCTAGGAGTACAGGATTTCAGCATAGGCCATTTCTAGTCACTGACTGCAAGCAGAGATCCTAAAAACCGTGTTGACTTGTCGTACAATGTATATTATAAAGTTGCTGATGCTTTAAGTGATACGTGCTGCTGAAATCTACTGGATATGTCCGTCCCCATTCCTCCCCCACCCCAGAGATGAGGACTTAGCTCATCCAGATGTTAAGGCCACAAAGTTCATGGAATAAAAAACTTTGACTGCAGTGCCCCCTCCTGGTGGTGATCTGGTCTGAACATTTTGTTTAATAAGCTCTATCTTTGCAAGTTATCTTATTAGACAAAAATGCTTCTTTCTCCTGTTATGAAGCTTCTTTCCCCACTTTCCTGTGAGACTGTATTCCACTCTGAAAATCAGCTCAGCTTTGTCCTGTGTCTGCAAGACAAGCAATACAAGTCCATGGAGGGGGAGCTCAAGACAAGCAATACAAGTCTATGGAGGGGGAGCTCAAGACAAGCAATACAAGTCTATGGAGGGGGAGCTCAAGACAAGCAATACAAGTCTATGGAGGGGGAGCTCAAGACAAGCAATACAAGTCTATGGGGGGGGGAGCTCAAGACAAGCAATACAAGTATACAAGTCTATGGAGGGGGAGCTCAAGACAAGCAATACAAGTCTATGGAGGGGGAGCTCAAGACAAGCAATACAAGTCTATGGAGGGGGAGCTCAAGACAAGCAATACAAGTCTATGGGGGGGGGGAGCTCAAGACAAGCAATACAAGTCTATGGGGGGGGGGAGCTCAAGACAAGCAATATAAGTTTAGGGGGGGGGCTCAAGACAAGCAATACAAGTATACAAGTCTATGGAGGGGGAGCTCAAGACAAGCAATACAAGTATACAAGTCTATGGAGGGGGAGCTCAAGACAAGCAATACAAGTATACAAGTCTATGGAGGGGGAGCTCAAGACAAGCAATACAAGTCTATGGAGGGGGAGCTCAAGACAAGCAATACAAGTCTATGGAGGGGGAGCTCAAGACAAGCAATACAAGTATACAAGTCTATGGACGGGGAGCTCAAGACAAGTAATACAAGTCTATGGAGGGGGAGCTCAAGACAAGTAATACAAGTCTATGGAGGGGGAGCTTAAGACAAGCAATACAAGTCTATGGGGGGAGTTCAAGACAAGCAATACAAGTCTATGGGGGGGAGTTCAAGACAAGCAATACAAGTCTACGGAGGGGGAGGAAGGTGCTCTGCCCACAAGCTTTGGGAGAACTGCAAATTATAGCTGAATCCTGCAGAGCACACACAGGGCAGCTTTTCCTAGAAAGTCACTTGAAATGACAGGTCCTCTTGTGACCATTTCTATTCTTCCTCATGTACACTACAGTTCCATTCACAGACTGCAGTGTTTCCAACCAGTGTGTCTTTAGCTGTTGCTAAACTACAACTCCCAGCATTCCCCGAACAGCCTTTGGCTTGCTCCAGACATGCTGGGAGTTTTTATAACCGTTGGAAGCACATTGGTTTGCGGACACTAAAATAGAGAAATGTATAGACCTGATACAATTGTAACCAATCTACAACCTTTTAATCATTCTGTTGAAAAAAAACAGAGCCAATTTCTTCAAAAAACAGTGCCACACCTGTCCTCAGGTTGTGTGTGGTATTAAAACCTGTCTACATCCACTTAAATGACAGAGAACAGCAATACCACACACAACCTGAGGACAGCCTTGGCGCTGTTTTTAAAAGGAATTAGCTAAGTCTTTTTGTTCTTGGACAAACCCTTTTACTTTCTCATAGTTTTCAAGAGCTCTGCTTCCTGTCAGTGTATGGAAACAGCCATTGGATACATCACCGGCTAATAACCCTGCTCTGGTGGTTGTGCAGCATTGTTTGCTACAATGTATCAGTGTCAGAATAGCTCAGTAAATAGTCTACAATAAAACACAGCATCTTTTTAATCATCCTGGTTTTATTTACGATCGCTTTCAAGAGCTCTGCTTGATGTCAGTGAATATACCTGTGCAGGGTATGGATGAAATGGAACGGATTACACACTTTATTACTCTGGGAGGGCAGTGTTTCTCAACCAGAGTGCCTCCAGCTGTTGCATAACTTCAACTCCCAGTTGCTAAACTTCAACTCCCAGCATGCCGTTGGCTGTCCGAGCATGCTGGGAGTGGTAGTTTTGCAACAGCTGGAGGTCCACAGTTTCGAGACCTATAGAGTTATGGAAAGATGTGCACTTCATTCACTCCTGTTTGTTGGCTAAAAATAATACATTTGATCCCATTAAGCTCCCTGTGTCTCTCTCTCTCTCTGTCTGTCTCCCTCTCGCGCTCTCTCTCGCGCTCTCTCTCGCGCTCTCTCTCGCTCTCGCGCTCTTGCTCTCTCGCTCTCTCCTTTACATAGTTGAATGCGCTGACAACAAAATCACACACAAATTATCAATGGAAATCAAATGTATGAACCCATGGAGGTCTGGATATGGAGTCACACTCAAAATCAAAGTGGAAAACCGCACTACAGGCTGATCCAACGTTATGTAATGTCCTTAATACAAGTCACAATGAGGCTCAGTAGTGTGTGTGGCCTCCACGTGCCCGTATGACCTCCCTACAACGCCTGGGCATGATCCTGATGAGGTGGGGGATGGTCTCCTGAGGGATGTCCTCCCAGACCTGGACTAAAGCATCCGCCAACTCCTGGACAGTCTGTGGTGCAACGTGGCGTTGGTGGATGGAGCGTGAGAAATGTCACATTGAGTCACCATTAATGTATATATCCTAATGGTTTCATCCACCATTTCTTTCCCTAACCCCTATCCACACTTAGATTGAGACTAGCCAATTGTTAGGCAGGGGTTAGCAATTGTCAGGTACTCACCTGTATCCTACCCCCTCCCTACCAGGAGCCTCTGTCAATCCTGTGATGCATTTGACTTTTTTGTATTCTTATATGAATCTAGTAAACGTTATATTTTATATATCTTTGCCTCATTGGTTGAATTCTTCTATATTGTGTTTCATCTGTGAAGAGCACAGGGCGCCAGTGGTAAATTTGCCAATCTTGGTGTTCTCTGGCAAATGCCAAACGTCCTGCACGGTGTTGGGCTGTAAGCACAACCCCCACCTGTGGACGTCGGGCCCCCATACCACCCTCATGGAGTCTGTTTCTGACCATTTGAGAAGACACATGCACTTTGTGGCCTGCTGGAGGTCATTTTGCAGGGCTCTGGCAGTCCTCCTCCTACGGCCTCCTCCACGTCTCCTGGTAGCGCCTCCATGCCCTGGACACTACGCTGACAGACACAGCAAACCTTCTTGCCACAGCTCGCATTGATGTGCCATAGTGCTGGGCGGTATACCGGTATGAACCGGATACCGTTTTTTTTTCTCCCACGGTATGGATTTTTGCCCATACCGCTATACCGGTCGGGCCCCTCCCCAACCCTCTGAGTCAATAAAAAAAATTTAACTTGCCCCTAATGGGGGTGGTCCGGGCCATCCATCCTTCCTGTAGTGTCCGGCGACATTCCGGGTGGAGGGTGAACCGGTCCGGGCTGTCCTTCTTCTCCGGGGGTCATCTTCTCCACTCCGGCCTAGTACGCTGCATAGACGCCGCTACGTCCGTGACGTCAGGTGCGTCGCTGCGCACGGACGTCACTGCGTAGCAGCGTCTATGCAGCATTACTAGGCCGGAGCCTGCCCGGAGTGGAGAAGAGGACCCCCGGAGAAGAAGGACAGCCCGGACCGGTTCACCCTCCACCCGGAATGTCGCCGGACACTACAGGAAGGATGGATGGCCCGGACCACCCTCCCCGGACAGTCCCGGCAGCAACTGGGAAGGTGAGTCAGGGTTCTGGGATGGACAGGGGTCTGTATAATATACTATACCTACAGTAGGCCCTCCAGCTGTTGAGGCCCTCCAGCTGTTGCAAAACTACAACTCCCAGCATGCCCGGACAGCCAACGGCTGTCCGGGCATGCTGGGAGTAGTAGTTTTGCAACAGCTGGAGGCACCCCTAGTTGGGAAACACTGACCTATACTATACACTACTATATAGTCCAACATGCTAGGAGTTGTAGTTTTGCAACAGCTGGAGGCACCCCTAGTTGGGAAACACTGACCTATACTATACACTACTATATAGTCCAACATGCTGGGAGTTGTAGTTTTGCAACAGCTGGAGGCTGTAGGGTTGTTTGTTACATCTATTTAAAAGGGTACTCCACTGCCCCAGTGTTCAGATCATTTAGTTCCACTACGCCACCTCAATGCAAGTCTCAATGTAAAAAAAAAAAAAAAAAATACTGTGATACCGTGATACTCATTTTTGGTCATATCGCCCAGCACTAATGTGCCATCCTGGATGAGCTGCATTACCTGAGCCACTTATGTGGGTTGTAGACTCAGTCTCATGCTACCACTAGAGTGAAAGCACCGCCAGCATTCAAAAGTGACCAAAAAATCAGCCAGGAAGCATAGGAACTGAGAACTGGTCTGTGGTCACCACCTGCAGAACCACTCCTTTATTTGGGGGTGTCTTGCTAATTGCCTAAAATTTCCAGCCGTTGGCTGTCCGGGCATGCTGGGAGTTGTAGTTCTGCAACATCTGGAGGTCCGCAGATTGAAGACCACTGGTATTGGAGGTTATACTCACCTGTCCCCGCCGCTCCGGACCGTCACCTGTCGTCACCGTTGCCCTGGATGTCTCCCTCCATCGCTGTCGCCGCATCCCTGGGGTATCCCTGCCGCTCCGGTAAGGCCTCTGCTTCCCCGGCATCCTCGCTCTCCGTCGCCGCCATCACGTCGCTATGCACGCCGCTCCTATTAGATGATGGGACGGCGTGAGCAGCGACGTGATGACGACGATGGAGAGCGTCAACGATGCAGAGGATCCCGAAGAGGACGCGCCGGAGCCCCGAGGACAGGTAAGTGATCGTCAGCGGACCACACGGGGCACCGTAAATGGCTATTCGGTGTCAGCTGAAGCAGTCTGCGCTGCCGGATAGCCGTTTATGCGATGGCCCCGACATACAAAAGCCTCGTATGTTGATGCTGCCTCTGAGAGACCATCGTATGTTGAAATGATCGTAGGTCGGGGGGTCACTGTGTGTGTGTATGTATATGTGTATATATATATATATATATATATATATATATATATGTATGTATATATATATATATATATATATATATATATATATATATATATATATATACATATATATATTTATTATAATGTAGAAGTTCAGAAGTTTTCTTGGATCTCATGTTACTTTTACTTTTTATTGTGACTTTATCTGAGCGATCTCTTGTTGTGGTGCATGCACTTTGTGCGCCCGGGACGTTGCTCTAGTATTTTGTCGCGTGGTTGTTTTTCTTAGACGCTGAGTCACAGACCTCATGAGACACCATTATACTGGAAGGGGTCACACCCAAGAGACGGGGAGGAGTGACGGGCGGACCTTCCCATCAGGTGCTTACTCCACGTACAAGTATCTGGAGGGGCATGAACTTTTATAAACTACTTTCTGTCTCCCTGTCCTCTTATATTCCAGACTCTTATACACTGCTAAAAAAAAAATAAAGATCCTCAGACCCCTTGTGAGACCATATGCTGGTGCGGTTGGCCCTGGGTTCCTCCTAATACAAGACAATGCTAGACCTCATGTGGCTGGAGTGTGTCAGCAGTTCCTGCAAGAGGAAGGCATCGATGCTATGGACTGGCCGCCCGTTCCCCTGAATCCGATTGAGCACATCTGGGACGTCTCGCTCCATCCACCACAGACTGTCCAGGAGTTGGCGGATGCTTTAGTCCAGGTCTGGGAGGACATCCCTCAGGAGACCATCCTCCACCTCATCAGGATCATGCCCAGGCATTGTAGGGAGGTCATACGGGCACGTGGAGGCCACACACACTACTGAGCCTCATTGTGACTTGTATTAAGGACATTACATAAAGTTGGATCAGCCTGTAGTGCGGTTTTCCACTGTGATTTTGAGTGTGACTCCATATCCAGACCTCCATGGGTTGTTACATTTGATTTCCATTGATTATTTTTTGTGTGATTTTATTGTCAGTGCATTCAACTACAGTGATCCCACAACTTACAATGGCCTCAACATACAATAGTTTCAACATACAAGGGTCTTTTCTGGACCATTGTAACTTGAAACCAGACTCACCATACAATGCTACGGACAGTCCAGATCTGTGAAATGTGTCAATGGCCGGAAGAACCGACCAATCCGAATAGACATTCACTGGTAAAACCCCGGTACTGAAGTGCATGCACTGACTGGTGTCTGGTAGTGCCCTCTACAGTACAGGGAGGTATTACATGTTCTGTGCTACTCTTTACCTGTATTACTGAAGTGCATGCACTGACTGGTAGCGCCCTCTACAGTACAGGGAGGTATTACATGTCCTGTACTCTTCACTTGTATTACTGAAGTGTATGCACTGACTGCTGTCTGGTAGCGCCCCCTACAGTACAGGGAGTTATTACATGTTCTGTACTCTTTACCTGTATTACTGAAGTGTATGCACTGACTGGTGTCTGGTAGCGCCCCCTACAGTACAGGGAGGTATTACATGTTCTGTACTACTCTTTACCTGTATTACTGAAGCGTATGCACTGACTGGTGTCTGGTAGCACCCCCTACAGTACAGGGAGGTAGTACATGTTCTGTACTACTCTTTACCTGTATTACTGAAGTGTATGCACTGACTGGCTGTCTGGTAGCGCCCCCTACAGTACAGAGAGGTATTACATGTTCTGTACTCTTTACCTGTATTACTGAAGTGTATGCACTGACTGGTGTCTGGTAGCGCCCCCTACAGTACAGAGAGGTATTTACATGTTCTGTACTCTTTACCTGTATTACTGAAGTGCATGCACTGACTGGTGTCTGGTAGCGCCCCCCTACAGTACAGGGAGGTATTACATGTTCTGTACTCTTTACCTGTACCAGGGTTAGCTGCTCCTTTGGACACCAGGTGAGGGCGGCTCCATGTTACTTTTTTAGGACATTGCATGTACTGTACAGGACCCTGAAGAAGCTCCTGTCCTTTACATAAACCAGTGTTTCCCAACCAGGGTGCCTCCAGCTGTTGCAAAACTACAACCCCCAGCATGCCCGGACAGGAAACACTGAAATAGACAGTGATTTACAGCTCCTAGAAGATCTTTCTTACTTTTATATATAAGGATTTGCTTTATCTATATTAGTTCTCTACTTATTTTTCTTTAATTCTCATTTAATTCTCAATTTTTTCCTATTTTTGGATGACATTTTGGTGGCTTCAGAACCAATTACCAGGTTTCCATAGAGTTCTGGTCTCAACATACAATGGTCGTCCTGGAACCAATTAATATTGTAACTTGAGGGACCACTGAATTAGACCATCTAGGATGTGTTCTCTTAGTGTTCCCTTTATATTTTTGAGCAGTGTAGATCAGAAGTCCTCACAGCTCCCTCTAGTGGCTGATTTTGGAATATAATATCACAAATGCAGCACTAAAGCGTCTTCTTTTTTACAGGTGTAGTAGAGCTGAGTCTGTCATTTAGCCTGGTCTCCTAGTTGTTATAAGTTTTATATATATATATATATATAGCACTGCAGCTACAGAGCCACGTACACTCCCTGGGGATGTCTAATATTCTTATATTCCCAGCTTAATACTCTGCAGCCACGTCCCAGCCAAGTGACACTGTCCTGTATGTCGGGGTCACACAGTCGGGCTTTATTCATCAATGAGCTAGAAAAGTGCTGAATCAGCGTGCGAAGGGTCCGAGCCCAGCGGATAAAGGGATAAAGCACAAGCGTAGAATCCTCTCTATAGGAAACCAGTATATACCTTTTCTGCACAGTCGCGTGGCATTTTTTGGGGCTTTTATTGTAAAAGAGAAAAGAAAAACAAAAAACCCCTTTCCAAAGCAATGGAAATGCTGGAACTCCAAACCAAAGCTGTATATGTGTGGTGCTCGCCCTGGGACTGGAGGACTTAATAGGAAACCATTTATAATATGTTTATTAGAATAATTGTAACTTATTTTAGACCCTTTCTTCCGCCAAGTGTCTGTTCTGATCCCCAAATAGTGTCAGCCGGTTCTTGTAATGATATGAATGAGGCCGTCCTCCGACAGGTGTAATTATTGGGGAGTGAGGAGCCCCCACTATAGGATAGAGGCCTTGTGTGCTGAGGGGGGTGGGGAGCACTGATCTCTGGTTATCATCAGATCAGTCCTCGGCAGGTAGGGGGCAGTACCTGGAGCTCAGCAGCATGACGCCTGTGTCTACCTGTCCACATTCCATTCTTTACTTCTATCCTGTCTCTCACCTTTCTCTCTCCTCTATACTTTACCTCATCCTCCCTTCTCCCTCTCTCCCTTGTATCTCCTTCTCTTTTTCCATCTTCCCTCTCTCCCTCTTTTTTCCCTCTTCTCCCTCACAACACTATCTTTCTTACTCTCCTTCTCTTGCTCTCACCACCTCTTTTTCTTTTTCTTTCTCTCTCTTTCTCTCTTTCTTTCTCTCTTTCCTCTTTCTCTTATCTTTCTCCTTCTTTCTTCTCTCTTTCTTTCTCTTTCTCTCTTTCTTTCTCTCTTTTCTCTCTCTCTTTCTCCTCTTTCTATTCCTCTCTCTCTTTCTCTCTTTCTTTCCCTCTTTCTTTCTTTCTCCTCTTTCTTTCTCTCTTTCTTTCTCTCTTCTTTCTCTCTTTCTTTCTCTCTCTGTCTTCTCTCTCTCTCTCTTTCTCTCTCTCTCTCTCTCTTTCTC